>NC_134692.1:51207243-51507243 GCF_050947455.1 Rhinoderma darwinii
TATAATTAAGATTATGCAGATTAAGTCAGATATGGTAGGGGACCTGCTGGCATATTCTCTTTATGCTCAAAGAGGTTCCAATACGAGACCCTTGACGATCAGCGTTCATTGTTTACACAGGCACAGCAGCTGGTCCGTATGGGCAGCTGTTCCTGGTACTTCATCTTATCCCATTTACTTAAAGAACTCTATATAAGTCTATGAATTCTGAGTCTCATGGACTCACATATAGAAACTGGCTTCTTGTCCACACATAAGACGCTGTGTCAATCGGCGAGTCAGTTTACAGATCACGTGACCGCACGGGGAGCTGAACATAGTCATCAAAATGTGAACGTTCCCCATTCTAGTTTTAGATCTGCTACACATTGACAAATCTGTTCCAAAAGTAGATACCTTAAAATGTGTGCAGGTATTGAGAGTGTTATATTACAGTTCAAGCTGGCATGGAGGATGTGGAAATCATTCTTTTCAGGTTTCGTGTAATATTTCAGATATGATTTAAAAGGGTTGTCCCAGAATCGACAATTATTACCTATACCCGAACCATCAGATCCTCCTCAATTCAATCACCGAAGTAAGGTGGAGCTTGAATGGAGAGAGAGTCGTGCATGCGGCTGCCGCTCCATTCAATGGAACAGGGGGTTTGGGACTTCAATTCTCACGATCAACGGCGGTCCCAGCAGTGGGGTCCCCAGCGATCAGACAATTATCACCTATCCTGTGGATTGGTGATAATTGTCAATTCTGGGACATCCCCTTTAAGGTCAAAGACATTTGATGCACGCTATTTTTATTTCTACAATGTACTAATCCAGAGTCATTTATAAAAAGCACATGATATTTGTTTCCTCTTTCCCCCAATCTGAACCAGGAATAATTACTTCCTTTTTCACAAAGCGATTTCTCATTGCTCTTGTGTTGAACTTTTGTATTGCCCATAAGTTTTTATGGGAGCCAGATTGACAGAATCATTGCCTCATCACTCACAAATTAGATCCTCTCATTTAGAACATAAAGAAACATCATAAAGAATATTTGCTGCAAAACGCCTCAGGCTCTTAATTTTTAGATTTTAACAATTTTTTTTTAATGGTGCAAATTCCTGCTCACTGGTAACAGACTGCTTTTTCGCTGAGCTGGGGACTACAAAGAAACGTAGATGCTAATATGGGTTGTGTGGCATTTGGGTGTTAAAATCTTAAAGTCTGGATATCTATCTACTCATTTATTCCTACCCAAATGCAGAATGTGTATGGAGAATAAACCAATCTTCATAAATATCAGTAGTAGTATGATGAATTATTATCTTTACGTGACCAGCCTCATTACCATCCAAACATGCTCGTTTTGATATTTCTTCCTATATATGTGGGAAGCCCGGTGACTCTAGCTTCCGATCTGACATAGCAGTGTCTGCCTCAGTTTCCTTCCATATATTTTGTCATAAATTTGAGCAATACCTGAGATATATTTATTAAAGCGTTGCAGGGTTCATGATGATATCTATGTTAAAGCGTACCTACGTAACTTTTCAGATGACTTTTCATAATAAGCTGTCATATGTGTGTACATGAGTTTTCCCTTCTGCAGGCTCCCTCTCTAATTCTTAGTATTCTCTGAGCTACTGGGTAGAACCTAACTGCTGTCATGTTTTCTATATACTGCACACAGAGAAAAGGAGAATCCTGCTCTCCTATATCTATCTATGACAGATATATTGTAATGACGTGGTAGAGAGACAGACAGGTGAGCCCTAATCTACCCGCCACTCAGTCCCTGCCTACTTGCACGGCCCGTCCTGGGCGACGGTCCCTACGCTCAATATGTGCACGACAGACAAACAGACAAGGGTACACAGAAGCTAAGGGAAATGGGGAAGTTGCCCACGGCAACACCGTGAGCAACAGGCGTAGTGAACGAGCCGAGTCAAACCAGGAGTGTACGAGGTACCAAACGCAGAGCAGGAGCGTAG
Organism: Rhinoderma darwinii; assembly: GCF_050947455.1. Lineage (NCBI taxonomy): Eukaryota > Metazoa > Chordata > Amphibia > Anura > Rhinodermatidae > Rhinoderma > Rhinoderma darwinii. The sequence continues at coordinate 51,209,219 of NC_134692.1, forward strand.
TCAGTAAAGCCAGGGTCAAAATGAAGCAAGGTCAAAAATAGTAGCAGGAGCAGCAGAGCCAGGAAACAGGACAGAATCACAGGCAAAGGAGGAGCAGGAAATGAAGATATAAATAGACAGAGGGCGGGAGCTAGCTCCGTCTGGCCAGGCTGTGATAGGATCTCCCACTCCTCAGCCTCCCAGCCTGAGTGGTAGCAGATCGAGTCACTCTATCAGACTTAGGAGCAGGTGCAGACTGATTAACCATGGGCGTCGACACAGTAGCTGTGTCTGGCAGATCCTTTATATATATATATATATATATATATATATATATATATATATATATATATATAGAAGCATCAGCATGGAGGAAATTATACAGCAGTACAGACCAGTGTAGCTGAGAAATCTTAGCAGCACGTCTGTGTCTTTCTCATTCTGCTCCTGCTTCCTCCTCCTGCTCCTCCTCCCCTCTCCATAGACTTGTATGCATCATATCTGTTTGCAAACTCTCTCTCTGCTCTCTCCTCTTGCTCCCTTCCATGGACTGTTATAGCCGGGCAGTGAAGAGACCCCATCCCACCTTATGTAGCCTGTCAATTCTACTCTGTAACCACAGACGGACTTTGCTTTACAATAGGTTGTGGACATCAGATCACACAGAATTTGAATGGATAAAACAACTGAATTTTAGCAGCCAATTACAAAGTTAATCTATATACTATTAGATTAGCAGAAGTTGTTGAAAAGTTAGTGTCCATTTAAACCTTTTTTCATTACATTTCCTAGTACGTAGCTCTGGGCCAGCTCTGACCTGTCCTAACTATGCTCTTATATGAGACATTGTCAATGTCAATGTATGACATATGCTCAATGTCATACAACCAAAACAATCCTCTACTACAGCCCTCCAACACCCATTTTACAAGATATCTCAGCTGTTAAATATAGTAAATATGAGGCCCAGTTTTGCTTTGCTGTTTCTGTGCAGTTTTCGAGCCAAAAGCAGGAGTGGAGCCTACAGGGAGTAGAAGTAGAATTGAAAGCTTTGTGAGTTGCATCCATTCCTAGTCTTGGCTACAAAATGACAAGTGGAAACGTGAGTCTTATTAATATGATCACTCTGGATCAGTTCAACACATCCTATTAATTTTTACGAAACTCAAACTGTTGATAAAAGAGTTTTCCAGCCAGTAAAATTTGATGGCCTATCCTCAGGATGGGCCATCAATAGCTAAAGGGTTGGGTACCCCCGCCGATCAGTTGTTTTGAAGGGGGTGCAGCGCTCGTACGAAGATTCACAGTGAGCAAGTAGAAATGAAGGGAAAGCAGCGCTCGTACGAGCGCTGCACCCCCTTCAAAACAACTGATCGGCGGGGGTCATGGGAGTCTGACCCCGACCCATCAACTATTGATGGCCTATCCTGAGGATTTTCATTCAATCCATTCAATTTTTACTATCCATTCAATTTTTACTGGCTGGAAAACCCCTTTAAAGTACATTATTCATCAGTTCCATCATGATCATTAAGATTAATGGGCAGGGGCTCAGTGGTAAGTACTGTTTCCTTGCTGCGCTGGTCTCTTGGTTTCAAATTCGACCAAGGACATCTTCTGCTTGGATTTTGTATGTTCTCTCTGTGTTCGCATGGCTTTCATCTGGGTACTCTGGTTTTCTTTCACATTCTAAAAACATACAAATAGGTTAATTGGCCCTAATGTGTGTGTTTGCGAAAGGAGAAATTAGATTGGGTATTGAAAATCTCTGTACATCGCTGCAGAATATGTAACCTATAAGCAAGATTGAAAAAACAAATGAAAACTGATGTCAGTTTACATCATTTGCAGATCAAAACAGCACACTGCAAAAACAACTAACGTGAACAAGACCTAAGGCAAGTTCATACCTCTCCATCCCACTAGTCCGTTCCCTAAACCTTTTGCAGGGTCAGTGTTAGCACCAGGGAAACCTTGGTAGAATGTAAGGCCCATGACTATCTCTGTAAACTTATGCCATACTTGTCAAGACAAAAATGGGGTAGTAGAGTACCCAAGGGCTCATATACAGTCAATGGGAATTCATTTTAAATAAAAAATTACCAAAAAGGTCAGTTTTTATGACATTTCTCTTTTTTGTCTAATAGAGAAATATTGCATGCAGTATTTCTCTGTCTGTTGGGGAACTGTGGCCATTTATATCAATGGAGGGCTGGATGGTAATACTCTTTCTTACCCGGCCAGCCTTTTTTACAGGTTATAGAAAACATACACACAGAATTTTCCAAAAACATTGACAAATTTGTCCCATTGCCTCCTTGTAATCCCCCTCTTGTGCTTAATATGCGTGGGGAAAAAAATCAATACCTTTATGGGACAATGGGTAATTTTTCCCATATTTCCCTGAAAATTTGTATTTTTCTTGGAGGCACGTCATTAGTATGACAGTTCTGGCATTGTAGTCTGAAATAATTGCAATAAAGTTGGATTATTAAAAATTGGACAAGGCACAAAAATGTTTTCATCACGCTTACCATATGGATTTTGCATATGTGCAAGTCTTCTTAAGCCACACAAAAGTTTTTACCCGAGGAATAATAACACTAGACAACTATTCGAGTGTGTCTGGTTGGCAGCACAAAACACCTTGGGTATTTGACAACACGCCATATTATTCATTACACTTTCTAGTTTACTTAACACTACTTCACTGCCTGGCAAATCAGTGGAGGCCAATCTTTTATTTCCTTGGCTCCTTAGTGGTTTTATGGGATTAGGTTATCAGCCTAGTGATTAAGCGGTTGCACCCAGCAATCTGCCAGCCGTGTGCTGGTGGGATACCCTGGGCCTTAGATAAACGCTTCGCAGTCTTATTAGTGGCTTTGGTTCAAGTGAAATTGCAGCTATTATACTCCATTACGCAGACAAAACAATTTACTTCTGCAGAGGATCACGCTGACAGCAAATTCCGCCTGCAGTTATTCTATTCATTCTAGTTCTTTTTCCTGGATGGAACCTGTAGAAATTGTCAGAAAATGTGTTTTTGTTTCTCAGAATTGCTCTGAGCACATCATAAAGTGTAGTCATATGGTTTATGAGTATGAATATTGGTCCTTAGTGTACTTTGATGGTCAGGATACCTGGTTCATGCTTTTTAGTAAAATATATCCAAAACCGGTTGTGAGAAGTAGGGTAGTAGTACATAGTGATCAGAAGTGCAGATTCACACGCTGATACCACACACTCAGTTACTGCTTACACTTTGCCGTTCAGTTAAGTTTGTGTATGAATGGGAATTTATACATTAATTATTTGTCATTTTTTTCCACTGCAGCAATTTAAAAGTTGCATATGTGACCATAGTTTATATATATTTTTTCCTGGGCTTTACCTCTGCTGCTGACGTGTACGTCCAACAAATGCCACCAGCGTATGCAACTGTAAGCCAAACGGTTGCATATGTTGCCCATAGAGCGCTATTGTTAAAAAATATATAACGTGTACCCAGCTGCATAGAGAGGTACACTAAGCTGCGCTTTTTTTTATCCAGGGAAACAAAAATGTAAACCAGTCTGGTGGATGCGGAAAAGGATAATTTTTTAGCATTAACCCGTCCCAATAGGAGTCCATGGACACATTGGGCATTAGCATCTGGAGCATTATACGGCATATAAAGGATATAAATAACGTATATCAGTTTACTCTAAGAAGAGGGATTTGCATTCCCAGCGCCCAGGGTGTGCATGTGAACTATCATGTAGGAATGCTTTCTTCTGGTATACTAGTTCAAGTAGGTCCAGGCCCACAAGAATGACCTCTAGTTTTAAAAACAATAGAATGGTGGCTCAGCCACGATGTAGTTGAGTGCAGAGTTAGCTGTACCCCATACAGTAAAGATTCAAAATAATATTAGCTAAAACCGTCTCTCAAGACTGAATCAATCTTAGTTCAGGTTTTTTTGTTTCAATATCAATTATATTTGTTTACTTTAAATTTACCCAAATGTCCCTTATAAGGAATAAAAAATAAATTGAAAAATTATAAATTAAATTGATTTATATGCAATCACATAGAATAAAAATAACATGTTATAACTGCAGTTAAAATCTTAACAAATTGTAGATGAGCTCAATATAGCGGGCCCTGGTACTATAATTATCTATATTAAAACTGAGGACTTTGATCCATATTCAGACACTTGCAGTTTTTGTACAGTAGCACTGATCTTGATTTATTGATGTTTTCCTGCTCCAAGGAATTTATTTGAATAGAGTGCTCCGCTGTTATGCAGATATTCGCAATTTTGCCAGATGGTAAGACCCTATTCAGACGACAGGGATAGTCGGCCGCGTGACTGCGTTTTTTTTTAACGGTCGTCACACGGCTGCATTAAAATGAAGGCATGTCTATGCAGCTATTCACATGGCCGTTATTTTAACGGACCGTGTGAACGGCCCGTGAAAAAATAAGACATGTCCTATTTTTGCCCATTTTCCCAGATCCCTCAATACACTCAAGTCTATGAGGGATCCGTGAAAATGGGTCCCGCACGGGTGCAAATTGGCTGTGAAAAACGTCAGTTTTTCACGGCCGATTTGAAACCCGGTTGTCTGAATAAACTCTTAATGTCTGTATTAGATGGTGAACGTCTATGTTCTCATGCCAGATGTATAACGGCCACAGCTTATGATATATTCGACACAGTATATCCACTTGACTGTTATTACACTTCCAATGCCATTATACACAATGTCAGTGTTATTTGAATGGCTATTTTCTGTTTTTACGTGCCAGATAAGCACTACTCACAGTTCTGTTGTACTTGTAGTACTGTGACTTCTTGGAGCACCTGATTAGTAGGTTTGGATGTTCTTATGTTAATAGTGCGGCCACGCTGGTACTTGTAGTGCTCTTCGCCTCACTGTCAGTGATTGGAAAGCTTCAATAGATGGGAATCTGCAGCCATTTGCAAATGTGCAGCCCCGGCTCCTTGTAAATGTGCCGCCCCGGCTGCCTGTAAATGTGCCGTCCCGGCTGCTTGTAAATGTGTCGCCCAGGCTGCCTGTAAATGTGCCGCCCCGGCTGCCGGTAAATGTGCCGCCCCGTGGACTGAGTTCTGCGTTTTTCTTATGTACTGTGTAATTTTCTGCAGAAACCATGTAGAATTTCTTACAGGGTGTGGAAATGACATCACAGGAAGAAGGAAAATCAACATCACACAGCCCTTGAAAAAAACACACCTAAAAAATGCAGCAAAAATCTGCACTATTTTCTGTAGTAAAAAATGCATGAAATGGTGCGGATTTTCCAAGTGGGTTTTTTGCTAATTAATACGTAAATGCTGTATAAATTTTCTGCAGCAAATCTGTTACATGCGGACAAGCCCTTATATTTAAATAGAACATGTCACCTCTCCTTACATGTATGTTTTAGTAAATAATTGCATTCCCCATAATATAGCAATTCTGGAGCATCTTGCATCTTTTCTTAGAACTCTATGTTGTGCCGTTCCTTTATTATTCCTCCTAGATATATATTAATAAATTGCAGACTGGGTGTTACTAGATGGGGGTGTGTCTCTACACAAATTCACAATGTCCAATCAGTGCTGACAGAGTAAGACTGTGTATGGACACGCCCCTTTGAAAAGGAGACTAGTAACACCCAGTTGTCAATTTATTTATAAATTTCTAGGAAGAATAACAGAGGAATGGCACAATGTAAAGTTGTAAGAAAAGATGTTCCAGTATTGTCGTTTCATGGAAAAGACAAGTATTTACTAAAATAGACAAGTCAGGAGAGATGACAGGTCCTCTTCAAGAGTTTTCCTTCAGTTGTTATAGTTCAGTACAGATTTTCTGCGGTCCATGCTGCACACTGAGTAGAATGTACTGACACAGAGACAGAATGCACTTTTTATGGTTGTATAATTATGGGAGCCTACGTTATAGTGTTTTTTTTAAATTATAACCGGTACCAACAATAAGGTTTTCAATGATCGGGAACGTGGGTGAACGCTCGTGTACCCGGTAATTGACCCGTGTAAAAGGGCATTAAGTCATGATTTTATTAAGTATCAGGCTCTGTGAAATGCTTTTGTCTAAGAATAGTTTAGATAACAATTCAACACTTCATCTCTGCTCCATGTCTCCAGCGCCTGAGTTCTGGAAATCTGCTTCCCAGATCCGAATACTGTACACTAGTTACCTGGCTAATGATCGCACGCATAACTTACTGTAATAAGTATCATTATTTAAAATTTGTACCAGGGGTAAAGTCATTTATTTTGTTCTGACAGGTCAAAAACATCCAGATACATCTGTGCTAAATGTGTTTTCCAATTATGACTACAACAGGTCAGTTCTTACAATCGTCTCTACCAGTGAACAGATAGGTAAGTGAAATGTTCATGAACTATTTTCTCTTTCATAAAAGTAATTAATACAAAACTAATAAAAGTCTGGCTGATTGACTTGAAATATTAGTGTTGAATAGCCGTTGTTTCACCATGTCAGACCCTTTAAATTAAAGCATCTATAACAGTGGCACTCTGCGCTCCACCCAGTTTGCCTTCCTTCTCTTGCCAAGTACCCGACTGGTCAAATTTTTTATTATGTCTGCTCTGTTTTAGAAGACAGGAGACATAGAGGCAATACATGTGTATAAGAGGCATGTGGCTGCACTATATATCCAGGAGAGATATTACTGGGCTTTAAATGGGGAGCATATGGCTGCACTCCATATAAGTCTGGACATGTGGCTGCACTATATATGGTGGGCACATGTGGTTGCACTCTATATGGGGGAAATGACTAGACATATAGTTGCACATTGGTTCAGGGGGGCACATATGGCCTGCACTGTATATGAGCAGTATGTGGCTGGCACTGTATTTGGGATGTTTGTGGTTATCACTATATATTTTTGGGGCGGGTAGCCCTCGGAAGGAGTCAACATCTGAGGCCCCAATAATGTGGTAGGTTGACCACAACTACTCTTGAGGCTTCTGATAATTCTATTTGTCACAGGAGACCACTCTACTTTACTTAAAGAGGACCTGTCACTAGCTCCTACAAAGTGAGTTATTAGACTCACGTAATTGCCGCTGTGTCTGTGAGTCCAGCGGTGTTTGTTCCTTACGTCTGCGTCCCCCTGTTGCTGAGATATTGGCCCCCTTTATTTATTAAACAATATGTAAATTACTGACGCGATGACGCTGGCCTAGGAATGTCTGGCGGAAACAGCCTCACGCTGATAGGTAAGAGCGGAAGAGGCTCTCTGCTAGCTCCGCCCATTGAGAATCGCTGGTGGCCAAACCCACTTGGCTAGCCAGCGGGTCATTTACATATTGTTTAATAAATAAAGAGGGGGCAATATCTTAGCAAAGGGGACGCAGAAGTAAGGAACAGACACCGCTGGACTCACGTGAGTCGAATAACTCACTTTGTAGAAGCTAGTGACAGATTCTCTTTAAAGGCTGAGAGAGCTCCAAAGGAATGAGGACACCAAAACCATATTTATCCCACCAAATTTTGTCTCTCTTTGGCACTTTGGGCTTCTGTTTATTATGGGTGCAATCTAGTGTAGGGTTATTAGGATGTCTTACAGATTCTTTAATTTGAAGAGATCTGTCATTCTAAATGTGCTATTCTAAAATGCATAGGTTATACTGTAGATATGCATGTAAGCATTTCTAGATGTTCTCATGATCAATGTATTGATCATTAGGGCATACGTTTCCCTGGTTTGATGCAATTACTCCAATTAAGGGACACTACAGCCTTTCCTTGGCCTGAAACTTCTGCTTGTATGGTACAATAAATTATGTTTTAAGATTATGCTAAAAATCATCTCTTCATTGTTTGTAAACAGTGTGTGGCATCATAAAAGTTCTGCGTCTTTATTATAATAATAGTTAATAGTATGTAATTATTCCTCTCTTCTTTTGTCTCATTGTTTGATGATGTTTATTTGTTTTTATTATTTGTCCGTTTTGTATGTTTATTGCTTCCCCTGAATGTAAAGCACGGCACGACTTGGGGTTGTTATATAAATAAAGGTTATTATTACATACAGATGTAGCAGAGAAGTTTGTCATTGGTAAACACTGTTCATAAAATCTATTGGAACAATCCATAGAACAATAGATCACAGGATTTCTCCAGTACACTAAAGAAATATAAATATATGATTTTTACCCAATTTTTTTTAGAAGGAAATAAGCAGCATCTTGCATGACATATTATTTGTAAAATAATTGATTTTGCTTACTCTGCAGTACAGAACAAAATGTCACCAGATGTAATGAATAGGCCATAAAAGGCCTCATGACATTCCATGATTTAATAAATATGCTCGCTGTTGCTTTAAGATCTCAACATCATTTGTGAACATTATTTTAGCTGAGCAAGTGAAAAAGAGATCCCAAGGGAATTAAAAAAAAAGCTGTTAATTAAATTACTTCATTTGCTAGGGAAATGAGAAGCCTATAAAATGTTTAACGCTTTGTCTGGACACATTAATTTGTGCATGTATTTTTTTTATTTATTTAACATTTTTGGTTTAGTTCTAATATTGACAAAGAGGAAAAATAGTTTTGTCATGTACAAGTGAACTCCGTCTGCCCAGGTTTTTTTACTGCTGCATATGAATAGGGTTTTCTACACCCCAGTCACATGCATTATACTGTAATTTGTTACAGATTTTCTCAGCGGAATCCACACTGAAAATCCACAGATAATATGCCATGTGTGAATATGTCCCACAATACTTAAAGAGGCTCTGTCACCAGATTTTCAAACCCCTATCTCGTATTGCAGCAGATCGGCGCTGCAATGTAGATAAGAGTAACGTTTTTTGTTTTTTTTTAAACGAGCATTTTTGGCCAAGTTATAAGCATTTTTATATTTATGCAAATGAGCCTTTCTTAAGTACAACTGGGCGTGTTTAAAGTTATGTCCAAGTGGGCGTGTATTGTGTGTGTACATCTGGGCGTTTTTACTTGTTTTACTAGCTGGGCGTTGTGAATAGAAGTGTATGATGCTGACGAATCAGCATCATCCACTTCTCTTCGTTACCACCCAGCTTCTGGCAGTGCACAGACGCACAGCGTGTCCTCGCAAGATCACGCTGTGAGGTCACTTCCTGCCCCAGGTCCTGTATCGTGTCGGACAAGCGAGGACACATCGGCACCAAAGGCTACATCGACTTACCTGCAAACGCTGATGCTGCTGCAGAATCAACTGGAGCCTCTGTCGCCTGGTGCCGATGTGTCCTCGCTCGTCCGACACGATGCAGGACCTGGGGCAGGAAGTGACGTCACAGCGTGATCTCTCGAGAACACGCTGTGTGTCTGTGCACTGCCAGAAGCTGGGTGTTAACGAAGAGAAGTGGATGATGCTGATTCGTCAGCATCATACACTTCTATTCACAACGCCCAGCTAGTAAAACAAGTAAAAACGCCCAGATGTACACACACAATACACGCCCAGTTGGACATAACTTTAAACACGCCCAGTTGTACTTAAGAAAGCCTCATTTGCATAAATATAAAAATGCTCATAACTTGGCCAAAAATGCTCGTTTTTGAAAAAAAACAAAAAACTTTACTGTAATCTACATTGCAGCGCCGATCTGCTGCAATACGAGATAGGGGTTTGAAAATCTGGTGACAGAGCCTCTTTAAAATGTACCCTTTCTCTTTATATAGAGGGGAATCAGTTGTCCTCCTTTGTAGAGTTGTGAAAAATTCTATTCAGCTGTTTCTCAGTTCTGTCTTTCTCAAGGAAAGTTGGATGGCAACCAATATGATTTTTACTGGTAATTTTTTTTTCTTATGTTTTTTTGGGGAAATCCCGTTTAAAACTGAATATGCTTCCAAGCTACTTGATTTTAAAATTCCAAAGACTTCTTACCCTCAGTGACTACAGACGAATTTAGTTGGAAACCTGTTTTTTCTAAAAAAAAAATTACTTTGTGACCTTACCGCCCAGCGGACAGGTCACTCACAGGGCAGGGGGGGGGGGGTTGGCTACCCCAGCACTTCGAAGACTCGCCCTTTGTTCATGGATTGGACAGAACTGCTCACATAACTGTAGCCAATCCAAGAACAGTTGGAGTGTCTTAGACTCAGGGCCCAAACGGAGGACACAAGAGCAGAAGAAGCAAGAGGAGATGGGGAAGCTCCGCCCACAGCCCACCCTGCAAGAAACCTGTGAGGAAGGAGATAGTGAGTGCTCAATCTCTCTGCTGCTTGTGCCTCTATATGTGTCTGTTTGCCTATTTGTGTATATGTCTCTGTGTGTGTATATATGTCTCTGTGTTAGTATGTGTAAATGTTCCAATATGTGTGTATATGTGTCTCTGTGTATTTGTGTGTCTAAGTGATTATATATGTGTCTGTATGTGTATATATTTCTGTGTGTGTACATCTACTACATTATCTGTACTACGAGAGTTATCACTGTGTGTTATCAGTGGTGTTACATAGGACTGCATGGAGCATCTACTACATATGTACTCAAAGAGTTATCACTGTGTTATATGTGGTGTTACATGAGACTGCAGGTAACATCTACTACATTATCCTTACTCAGAGAGTTATCACTGTGTCTTATCTGTGCTGTTACATAGGACTGCAGGAAACATCTACATTATCTTTTCTCAGAGAGTTATCACTGTGTGTTATCTGTGGTGTTACATAGGACTGCAGATGACATCTACATTATCTGTACTGTGTATATGTGCACATGTGTGGGTATATATGGGTCTGTATGTGTACATGTGTCTCTGTGTGTGTCTGTGTGTCTATATATGTGCCTTTATGCATTTGTATATGTTCCGGTATGTTTATATTTATGTGCCGCTGTGTGTGTGTATATATATATATATATATATATTTGCCTGTATGTCTATATATGTGCCTTTATGTATTTACAGTATATATGTGGTTAGGTTTTGGTTTGTGGAGGGCAGTAGTAGAGAGTCCTGCACATGGCGCCATCCAACCTAAGGCCGGCCCTGCTCAGACTCATAGATTAAGTAGCGCTACAGCCATTTCTGGAGAGTGCTGAGGGATACGGCGCATTCACGGCACAGCTGGAGGGCACCAGGCAGGGTATGTATTATTTTACCATGTTGTATGTCCTAGTCCCCGGGACCAAAGGGTCGCTTCAACTGTATCCGCGTCCTTAGGTTGAGTATACAATTGAAAGCGCAGGCGAGGCAAGGGAACCATCAGTTCCATTCCTCGCCATTTGGCACTTTTTTTGTGGCGCAAGCGTAGTGATGTCATCGCTTCATCTGTTATTGTTGCATTGGAGCAGGCCTGATCAGAAAAGACCAGGCCTGTATCAATGGTAAACTTAAATGGTGATCCCAGGCCGATGATCGTAACTCCTAGCGTGGGGACTCCTTTCTATCTAAAGGAGTCCAGCACTAGGTTCATAGTGGCACACGCACTTGAGATGCGCCAAACTTCACACAACCCTCAGCCATTTTATTTTTTAAAAAAAACTAATTTGAAGTAGTCCTCGAATCCGAAGTAGTCCAAGAACTGAACCTGTTTAAAAACACAAACTAACACAAAAAAAACACATTAGTAATACATAAAAAAGCAAAACAATTATTTTACTTACCTTTCCTGGGTCCACCGCTGGAGCAGCAATGTCAGCGAGCTACACTGTTTCCATAACTTCGGGAATTATAGGGGGCATCACCACTAAAAGTGCCTAGGGCAGCATCAGCTCTAAATACGGCCCTAGTCAGGGTATGCAGCTGGCTGTCCATAGTCGGCAGGATGGGCAGCCAAGAGAATTTTTAAATCTTTTAAAATGGTAGTAAACGCATTCATATAGCTCTGCGCCTATATTCATATATTCTTGCTTTGTGGCTTCTGTTCATAATGTAAGCCACAATGCTTTATTGGATCTGTCATACAACGGATACCACCGGAGCCCGATGGACCCCATTGAATTACAATCGGAGCCGGCAGAGTGTCCATCATTTTGATGAGAAATTTAGTGTTGCATGCAGTGCTATTTTTCCAGTTAAATTTGATAGAAACCTCTGACGTAGATGCGGACAGAGCCTTAAGTGGAGCATTTGCCCTCTTAGGCCATAAAGATATCATAGACAGGGTTAACTATTTACTATCGTGTCTTCCCATGATAATATAGATGATGGATGGGACTTTCAGCAGCTGATTGTAAGGGAGGGGTAGACTTTTACGAAGGGGTTGTCTTAAAGGGTGCATTACACAAGCATTCTCTCTTTGATGTTCTTTGAATCCCTGTATATTACACCACCCCTCCGGCCCTGCACTGGGCATAACATACTGTATCACTTCTGGCCAGAGTATTTCCTTAAATTGTTATTATAACTAAATGTATCGATGGAGCAAGTAGCTTTTAAAGTGCAATCATTTTTCAGTTTTGATTAAAGTTGGGACACATTTATTTTAATATTTAGTAGGCAAATTTTATTAGTTAGTAGATAAATATATTAGTAAGTAAATCAATCATGTGGTATAAATGTTATTCTATCATTTATATAGGTAAATCTGTTGTGTCTTCTTGTATGGAAGGCTTCACGTGTATCGACCATTCACAACATGACGGTATACACCCGTGTCTTGGTGCCATCGACCTTGTACCCATTTATCCCTTATCAGGAGTGACACTAGAGCACTGTGGTAATATTGCTAGAGGTATGCGGAGCTATTTTAATATTTTTACCTATACCATACTGAAACGATGACATGTGGTAACTCCATCTTCGAGTAAATAGTTTATGTACATTGCCTATATAACCCCTATGCTGTCTGTAGGAAAAAGGTCTGTTCATACAGTGAAGGAAATAAGTATTTGATCCCCTGCTGATTTTGTAAGTTTGCCCACTGTCAAAGACATGAACAGTCTAGAATTTTTAGGCTAGGTTAATTTTACCAGTGAGAGATAGATTATATTTAAAAAAAACAGAAAATCACATAGTCAAAATTATATATATTTATTTGCATTGTGCACAGAGAAATAAGTATTTGATCCCCTACCAACCATTAAGAGTTCAGCCTCCTCCAGACCAGTTACACGCTCCAAATCAACTTGGTGCCTGCATTAAAGACAGCTCTCTTACATGGTCACCTGTATAAAAGACTCCTGTTCACAGACTCAATTAATCAGTCTGACTCTAACCTCTACAACATGGGCAAGACCAAAGAGCTTTCTAAGGATGTCAGGGACAAGATCATAGACCTGCACAAGACTGGAATGGGCTACAAAACCATAAGTAAGACGCTGGGTGAGAAGGAGACAACTGTTGGTGCAATAGTAAGAAAATGGAAGACATACAAAATGACTGTCAATCGACATCGATCTGGGGCGCCATGCAAAATCTCACCTCGTGGGGTATCCTTGATCCTGAGGAAGGTGAGAGCTCAGCCGAAAACTACATGGGGGAAACTTGTTAATGATCTCAAGGCAGCTGGGACCACAGTCACCAAGAAAACCATTGGTAACACATTACGCCGTGCTCAAGAAGGCACATGTACAGGCCCGTCTGAAGTTTGCAAATGAACATCTGGATGATTCTGAGAGTGATTGGGAGAAGGTGCTGTGGTCAGATGAGACTAAAATTGAGCTCTTTGGCATTAACTCAACTCGCCGTGTTTGGAGGAAGAGAAATTCTGCCTATGACCCAAAGAACACCGTCCCCACTGTCAAGCATGGAGGTGGAAACATTATGTTTTGGGGGTGTTTCTCTGCTAAGGGCACAGGACTACTTCACCACATCAATGGGAGAATGGATGGAGACATGTACCGTCCAATCCTGAGTGACAACCTCCTTCCCTCCACCAGGACATTAAAAATGGCTCGTGGCTGGGTCTTCCAGCACGACAATGACCCGAAACATACAGCCATGGCAACAAAGGAGTGGCTCAAAAAGAAGTACATTAAGGTCATGGAGTGGTCTAGCCAGTCTCCAGACCTTAATCTCATCGAAAACTTATGGAGGGAGCTGAAGATCCGAGTTGCCAAGCGACAGCCTCTAAATCTTAATGATTTACAGATGATCTGCAAAGAGGAGTGAGCCAAAATTCCATCTAACATGTGTGCAAACCTCATCATCAACTACAAAAAACGTCTGACTGCTGTGCTTGCCAACAAGGGTTTTGCCACCAAGTATTAAGTCTTGTTTGCCAAAGGGATCAAATACTTATTTCTCTGTGCACAATGCAAATAAATATATATAATTTTGACTATGTGATTTTCTGTTTTTTGTTTTTTTTTATATAATCTATCTCTCACTGGTAAAATTAACCTAGCCTAAAAATTCTAGACTGTTCATGTCTTTGACAGTGGGCAAACTTACAAAATCAGCAAGGGATCAAATACTTATTTCCTTCACTGTAGCCTTGAAGTAAATTTCTCTCTTTGAATACCATTTAGTTATTTTTATTTAAATATGTTCGAAATTCTGTGCTGAATTAATTTTTTAGCATGTCCTTATAGCAGTCAAAGCTCCGTTTTTCTGATAAAGTGATTCAAATCCCGTGCATAAAAATAGTTTATGATAACGTTAAGTTCTCGTTAACATTTATGATAAGTTAACGTGAATACAGTCAGATAAGGTTCCGGCTGCCGCCACTAGCGGAAGATTAGGAGATTGCTGCATACTATTATACATTAAAGTCAATTTGGAGCTCTATCAGAAAAACGGAATGCCGACTGCTATAAAGATTTATTGTGAAATTTATCAGCACAGATTTTGGACCTAAAAACAACATGATGATAAAAGATGAAGATTCACTTTTAGAGGATATTCAAGTTAAATACATGTAAGGCTTCGAAATTACATAAATGTCTTTTAGGTGTGGGTCCCACCTTTGGCACTGCCACATCTTGGGGTCAATTCTTTATTAATATCTATAGCTAAAACCACATAGGGAGGTCAGGTTTGGGTTTCCACATTCTTTTGACCAGTTGCCGAAGTTGATTTGTTTTGCATCAAAAGCTGAGAAAGTATCATGAGAGGGACACGTCTTGTGGGATTTTTAAGGGGTATTCCCATCTCCCCTCTAAGAAATTCCTCTGGATATATTAAAAACTCCCCCTAATAAATGGAATAATTACATTTCTGTGTGTCCTTTCTGTTTCTACTGCTTGTAACTAGTCCTTCTCTGAAATATCGGTGGGACTGAAACCAGCACCCCCATGGCCGCCTTGTCACAAGGTTCCTTATTCATGTGCGTTCCTAATGCTGCTGTTAATTCCGAATAGCATCATGACTGTAAATAACAAAGAGCGCTCCCCAACACACTTGGTAGGTGAAGTTTGCTCTTTAGAAGCTTCTTTACCACTGTTCCCACACATACTAGTATGTCATCTATAGTGGCCATTCATACAACTCTTTTTTAAATTTCACCGCCCCACGTCCTAATGTGAAAAGAATCTGTTACACATCTATAAAAATATTAAAAAAGCATTGATCAGATGGTACTCTCTATATTTGCATATAGAGGTAAATGGTCTTTGTAGCGAGAGCATACTGCCGGGGCTCGGCTTAACATAGATCTGAATTCAAATTCTGAGATCAGCCAAACAGGATGGCTTCCTGGCTTCTGCGCATGCCCGGGATTCATACTAATATTCTGAAATAAGTTTACTGAAGTGTTGCCGGGCCTGGAGCTACTGCACATGCGCAGAAAGTGTGCACTCCCGCAAGCCCGGTCAGAGTCTATAGAGAAACAAACCAGTTATATGCGCAAGTGCGGCCACTGCAGCAAGACTGGCCGTAACCATGGACAACCATATCAAAACAAGAGGAGGTATACAGAGATCAAAGTAAGGAATATCTTTAGAATGGGGCAATTTTTTTTATTTTTTTTTTAAATATTTCCTAGTATGGTTGTTTAGGAGTTGGGGAACATATTAAAGCAATCAATGAGATGGGACTACCCCTTTAATGTTGAAAGTATACATGGGGTGCACTCACCTGCATTTATGTGGACATTAATAAGTCTGGGTTGAATAATGATGTATAATCTATACATTGGCAGCATTTAATTTTATTTAAGGCTGCATCCAGTTGTTTGCACTTAGGCTTAGTTCACACAGTGCAGATTTCCTATAACTTTTTTATGTACTGTAAGCCGAAACCAGAAACGGAATCTAAACAGAAGAAATATCCAATTTTGTTTTTTGCGTAAAAAAAAAAACGCAGCCAAAATCTGCATCAAATCTGCACTGTATGAACAAAGCCTTATACACCACCTACACAGTACATCATTCAGTCCCGATGGCAGTATCCTTGCTGCAGCAAAGCCAGCAGCTAGTGGGACTCCCTACCTGTTGTTTCTGGTTGCCTAGCCCAGTACCATCTAGTCAGAGGCACCCATTTAGCCAATTATAGTTCAATGCATTGGCTACGGTCTGCTATGGAATGTGATGTTGTTAGTGTCCATTCCATTTCATTGTGTGGCACATGTCACTACCATATTGTGTCCGAGTTTCATGTACGCAATTATTATTACATTCATACATTACATACATTACATTGCATTTTAATTTAACACAATGTTGCAAAATGTCTCCTGTCTATTATGGTATTTTTTACGTCTATATTTGAACAAGTATTTATCTCTTGCATGTTGATTTATATTCTGGGTCTTTTGATCATAACATGTTACAAGTATTACTAATCATTATGTCTATAAACTGTATTTCTACTACATAAATAATAGCATTATCCAAACTTTCGAAATACAGGAAAAAATACCTTGAAAGTGACTACAATATAAAGTAAAAATCTGTGGCCTTTTTAACGGTATTCAGCTTGTAGCCACAAGATGGCAGTGTAGGATTTCCTCTTGTCTCTGCTTTGTATTCACATGCCCTTGATGTCTTGCAGAAAGGCAATTACATACAGAATTAACCCAGACATATCACAAGGCCAAGTGCATTGATCAGCACTAGTAGTTCGTATTTACCAGCTCTAGATGTGAACAGAGCCTAGTCAAACAATTGTTGGCTGCTGTATAGTAGTCCAAAGTAATTAAAGCAAAAAGACCATGAGCTCGCATAAATGGGTTCGGTCGCAATTTCTGTCAGATTATTTAGGAACCATAGCACCTCAGGCCTCATGCACACAGCAAAGTTGTGGTCACGGACCCTTACGAGGCAAGTGCAGTCCCTACAAATGATACTCCCTGTGCCGCGTATAGTGCTTCTGTGCACCACCGTATTTTCCCCTAGAAGCAATGCGTAATACAGCATTTGATGGAGCATACCCCATATGAATCCGTGTCAGTCCATACATTGCAGACCAGTAATATTGTCATGTGCATGAGACAGGAGTGTAGCCACAGGGGGTGCAGAGATAGCTGTAGCATCTAGGCCTTGGGGCCTAAGAGGGCCCTAGGGCCACTCTGCCCAAAAAGATGACACCAGTATAAATGCCACATTGAAAGGTGGGGGCCCTCCTTCAGGTTTTGCATTGGAGCCCAGGAGCTTCAAGTTATTACTCAGGCATGAGGCCTAGCTTTATGGCAGTTATTGACCTGGCACAATATTACAATGCTTTACAAGACTGGTGCAAATAGAGAAGATTTAATGCCGCAGATTTTAAGGGTTGGGTAACGGTTTAATAATATATGGCACATTACAAGTACAGACTGCTAGTGTGCATCAGTTTACCACAACTTCCTATTAAATTACTTGAGTATATCCTTGAATATAAGTTTACTTTAGTCTTCAGTTCAAAAATGTAATTTGTGCTATTTAATAAATGTTAAAAAATTCAGTTATATAGTGTTCTGTTTTTTCAAGTAAAAGAAACACAATAATATTCCTGATTTTGGCCATGACGTGCATTTTAGTTAGTTTGTTAGGCTTCGTTCACATCTGAGTCAGAGCTCCGTTCCAACCTTCCGTCTGAGCTTTCCGTCGGAACGGAGCCCTGACTGACACAAACTGGGACCATAGGATTCGTTTCCATCGCTATTGATTTCAATGGTGACGGATCCGGTGCCAATGGTTTCAGTTTGTCTCGGTTGTGCAGGGGTTCCGTCGTTTTAATGGGATGAATACCGTAGTTGAGTTCGGTATTCATCCCGTCAAAACGACGGAACCCTTGCACAACAGAGACAAACTGAAACCATTGGCACCGGATCCGTCACCATTGAAATCAATAGCGATGGAAACGGAAACCTATGGTCTCAGTTTGTGTCAGTCAGGGTTCCATTCCAACAGAAAGCTCAGACGGAACGGAGCCCTGGCGCAGATGTGAACATAGCCTTACATGTCACAGTACACAGCGTACAGCACACAACTATCAGTGGGGAATGTATCATTTTTTTTAGAGGGAATGTATCATCATAAAATGACCTATTATATAATGGTGGTGGTGTTTTTTTTATATTTTCCATGTCATTATCTATGTTAAAAACAATTCCTTAAATATTGCCGTTTTCACACAGAGCCTCACAATAGGATTACACTTCCTGTCACGTCATTTTTCAGCAGACATCTCATAATCATCACAGGCAAGATTGCAATGAAAGGTAAAGGTGGCCATTCACATTAGGCTATTGTCAGCCGAACACGTAGATTTCGGCGGGACCGGCTGACTATCTAATGTTAGATGTTCGGCCAAAGTTCGTTCAGCAGATGTCGGGGACAAGAAGGATCAGCATGTTGAATTTCAACATGCCCGATTCTTTGTTCTCAAGAAAGTTAAACTGCCATCAGAGGTCTTTGACAGCGGCTTATTCCCCTCTCCCATTGACAGCACATGCATGCTCGGCCACGGTTGCATGTGTATGAATAGTTTGGGAGGAATAGCTGTTGGTCGACAGCTACTGAATATATATATGGCCACCAAAACACTATTATTATACAGCCTGAAGCAGATATTACAGGATCCACCATTGACAGTAGGTGATGGTCACAGAACCTTTCCTCCCCTACCAGCACAGTGACCTCTGCACAGGTCATAGAGCGTGCACACAAAACTCTCCCATAGACGTCAATGAGTCATCTCCAAACTACAGGTCCATGTCGCCGCTGTAAAGCAAATAACTAAACAGTTGTTCATAGAGCAGAGAAGCAGTTCAGACAATATGGCTGGCCCCATGATCCGGTACAGAACATTGAATGAAAAAAAAAATACAATTAGAAAATAAAAACAAATAAGAAAAAAAAGAATATGTTTTAATTAGTAAAAACAATATAGGCAAAACATTCTCTTTAAGGCTGGGTTCACACTGAGTTTTTTGCAGGAGGAAAATCTGCCTCAAAATTCCGTTTGGAATTTTGAGGCAGATTTTCCTTTGCATGCACGCCGATTTTTGCTGCGTTTTTCGCCCACGGCCATTGAGCGCCGCAGGCATAAAAAGCCGCAAAATACGCTTTCTCTTCCTCCCATTGATCTCAATGGGAGGTCAGAGGCGTAAACGCCCAATGATAGGGAATGTCCCTTCTTTTACCCGCAAGCCGGTTTTTCCACTCGCGGGAAAAAAACGCCTCCGCCTCCCATTGAAATCAATGGGAGGCATTTTCGGCCGTTTTTTGGTGCGTTTTGCGGCACGATTTCCGCGTGAAAAACTTGTCAAAAAACTCTGTGTGAACTGGCCATAACCTGACATGGAAAAATGTTGCATTGAGCATATACGAGAAGCCCATAGGATATTACAAAGCGAGAGCACTTCCTGGCTACTGTATGCTCAACTTTATCCGAGATTATCACTTTACTGTACCTGTGTATTTACTTTACATGTCGTTGTAGATATGCCAAGTGACTTATATATTCTATAAATGAATTCTCAATGACACAAAGCCACAAGATCCCTAATAATGATTCTGTCTTTAGGGATCGCTGAGGAGCTGGTCACTCAGGTCCCAGGGTGCAGCATGTTTCTTTTTGGATATTCAGACATACCGGAGATGAGAAGTTTGGCAGATAAAAGGAGATCTCTGGGTTGGTTTAGGAAAAACTCTGATGTGCATACAATAAGAGTTGGAATGAAACCATCTATGAAATATGGAATAACAGGTTGGTATAGAGTGATACAACTTTAATTATGTGAATGAATCAATTCTGTGTACAACACTATAGAATATGTCGGTGCTATATAAATTAAAGGGGAAAAAATACACTACTTGTCTCATCTGTACAACCACAACATGCTCTATTAGGTCATCTAGACATCATGGAGGAAGGAAGGAGTCGGGGTGCCTAATTGGGATAACCCTCAATTAGTAACAGCAGAAAGCCCTTACAAGAAAAGTGCTGGAGGACTCAGCATGACTGTGTATTACATTATTACATGGTCTACGGTGTTAATAGACTAGTCAGACCTTCACACCCTTGTACACTAAATTTATAAGAATAATGGCCTTTGCACACGACCGAGTGCCACTCGGGCCGTTTTTCACAGCATTTGAGTGCCACCCAATAGTTTTCATGGACCCATTCACTTTAGTGTGTGAAAATGGACCCGACTTTCTGATCCGTGGAAAGATACGACATGTCCTATCTTTTCACAGATCGCAGACGGAACCCAGCCGGCGTGCACTATTGCATGCTTGAGGCATAAGGGTTTATCCACACTGCCATATTCATAATCAGTATTACACGGATCTTGAATACGGTACCCATAGTTTGTGTAGCCCTTACTCTTTGATCAATTTTATGCAATGGTTTTATCTCATGAATTCTGTCAGAATTTGTAAAGAAAAAAAATGGTGACAAGCTCCAACTTATAGTGTACTATAGAAAGGGTTCTCCCCCAGAACAGGATTTCTCAACCTTTTTACAACTGGGGGCGTCTCACTGATTATGAAGCACTGCCCTAGAAGCACTGCAAGGGAAGACTATGCGGCCTCATGGATTTGCACACTGAAATATGGGTCTGTGCTATGAACTCGTATTACAGTTCGGGGAAACAGCTATATGTCTCTATACACAATATTGGAAGTACAGAAATGTCCACACTACAGTGCTGGGATCCACACTATCTATACATCTCTGTCACTGGGAGATAGATTACTGATGGAATTTATTGACATGCCAATCGCCCTTTAACAGTACCGTAAATGACAAAGCTGGATATCTTTTATATTTCATATTTCGGTTTCCTAATGAATAATGTCAGTGGCAAACTCTGGACTTGTTTTCCCAACTAAAAGATAAACCCTTCCAAATGTAAAATCTGAAACCGACCACTGTTCCTTTTCCTCGACTAACAACCATGAACTAAGTATCAATAACTAGGAAAAAATAACTATGTGTAAATAGCTATGTACATATATATATATATATATATATATATATATATATATATATATATATATATATATATATATATATATATACAGTGAAGGAAATAAGTATTTGATCCCTTGCTGATTTTGTAAGTTTGCCCAGTGTCAAAGACATGAACAGTCTAGAATTTTTAGGCTAGGTTAATTTTACCAGTGAGAGATAGATTATATTAAAAAAAAAAACTGAAAATCACATTGTCAAAATTATATATATTTATTTGCATTGTGCACAGAGAAATAAGTATTTGATCCCTTTGGCAAACAAGACTTAATACTTGGTGGCAAAATCCTTGTTGGCAAGCACAGCAGTCAGACGCTTTTTGTAGTTGATGATGAGGTTTGCACACATGTTAGATGGAATTTTGGCCCAATCCTCTTTGCAGATCAACTGTAAATCATTAAGATTTCGAGGCTGTCGCTTGGCAACTCGGATCTTCAGCTCCCTCCATAAGTTTTCAGCAAGGGATCAAATACTTATTTCCTTCACTATATATAAATATACAGTGAAGGAAATAAGTATTTGTTCCCTTGCTGATTTTGTAAGTTTGCCCACTGTCAAAGTCATGAACAGTCTAGAATTTTTAGGCTAGGTTAATTTTGCCAGTGAGAGATAGATTATATATTAAAAAAAAAAGAAAATCACATAGTCAAAATTATATATATTTATTTGCATTGTGCACAGAGAAATAAGTATTTGATCACCTACCAACCATTAAGAGTTCAGCCTCCTCCAGACCAGTAACACGCTCCAAATCAACTAGGTGCCTGCATTAAAGACAGCTCTCTTAAATGGTCACCTGTATAAAAGACTCCTGTCGACAGACTCAATTAATCAGTCTGACTCTAACCTCTACAACATGGGCAAGACCAAAGAGCTTTCTAAGGATGTCAGGGACAAGATCATAGACCTGCACAAGGCTGGAATGGGCTATAAAACCATAAGTAAGACGCTGGGTGAAAAGGAGACAACTGTTGGTGCAATAGTAAGAAAATGGAAGACATACAAAATGACTGTCAATCAACATCGATCTGGGGCTCCATGCAAAATCTCACCTCGTGGGGCATCCTTGATCCTGAGGAAGGTGAGAGCTCAGCCAAAAACTACACGGGGGGAACTTGTTAATGATCTCAATGCAGCTGGGACCACAGTCACCAAGAAAAACATTGGTAACACATTACGCCGTAATGGATTAAAATCCTGCAGTGCCCACAAGGTCCCCCTGCTCAAGAAGGCACATGTACAGGCCCGTCTGAAGTTTGCAAATGAACATCTGGATGATTCTGAGAGTGATTGGGAGAAGGTGCTGTGGTCAGATGAGACTAAAATTGAGCTCTTTGGCATTAACTCAACTCGCCGTGTTTGGAGGAAGAGAAATGCTGCCTATGACCCAAAGAACACCGTCCCCACTGTCAAGCATGGAGGTGGAAACATTATGTTTTGGGGGTGTTTCTCTGCTAAGGGCACATGATTACATCACCGCATCAATGGGAGAATGGATGGAGCCATGTACCGTCAAATCCTGAGTGACAACCTCCTTCCCTCCACCAGGACATTAAAAATGGCTCGTGGCTGGGTCTTCCAGCACGACAATTACCCGAAACATACAGCCAAGGCAACAAAGGAGTGGCTCAAAAAGAAGCACATAAAGGTCATGGAGTTGCCTAGCCAGTCTCCAGACATTAATCCCATTGAAAATTTATGGAGGGAGCTGAAGATCCAAGTTGCCAACGACAGCCTCGAAATCTTAATGATTTACAGATGATCTGCAAAGAGGAGTGGGCCAAAATTCCATCTATAAAAAACGTCTGACTGCTGTGCTTGCCAACAAGGGTTTTGCCACCAAGTATCAAGTCTTGTTTGCCAAAGGGATCAAATACTTATTTCTCTGTGCACAATGCAAATAAATATATATAATTTTGACAATGTGATTTTCAGTTTTTTTTTAAATATAATCTATCTCTCACTGGTAAAATTAACCTAGACTGTTCATGACTTTGACAGTGGGCAAACTTACAAAATCAGCAAGGGATCAAATACTTATTTCCTTCACTGTGTATATATATATATATATATATATATATATATATATATATATATATATATATATATTGTATAAGTGAGTACAATAAAAATCTATTTTTTGACACTGATAAGAGCAAAATGTCAAAGTTACATTGTTAGTGCCGTTGAAAAAAGACATATGTCCATCAAGTTCAGTCAAGGGATCGGAGAAATTGGAAGAGTTATGGGTAAATTATAGAACTGTTGTACCCCTATTGATCCAGAGGAAGGTTTAAAAAAATACCCATAATACATTAACCAATCTGTCCAAAATAGGAAAAATGTTCGCGAGATTAAGATGTAACCTGTCATTTCAAACGAGATTACGCTTGCCTTGCTGTAAATATCACAGAGACGCTACAGAAGTGACAGGATTCTGAATACACATCACGTCCTGGCTGGAGGTAATGTATATTCATTGTCAGGACACTGCAGTAACGTTATAGTGTGTTTATGTGGCTGCACATAGCGATATAGCTATATCGCTGTTGCTGTGTAAATGAATGGGGAGAAGTGTATGACGCTGATTGGTCAGCATCATACACTCCTCTGTACAACGCCCACTTGGCCAAAAAGTAAAACACGCCCAGTTGTCCATTAAGAAACTCCTAAGCATAAAGCTAATATAGGTCATAACTCCGTCAAAAATGATTGTTTTTCTAAATAAAAAACACTGCTGTAATCTACATTACAGCGCCGATCACATCATGTACAATATAGGCCACTTATAATATGGTGACAGAGCCTCTTTAGGTCTAGCACTAGGCTGGCGATACAGTGTCAATAGCAGTGAGTAGCAATCATGTACGGCCAACTAACCCTGTCAAATGCCTCCTCGGCATGGGTGCTGAGAAGAACCAATGGCGTGTTTGAAGAGTGTGCGTGTTGTATCAATCTGATGACTCTTGTCGTGTTATTCTTACCCTGGCGCCCCATTACAAATCCCGTCTGTTCCGGTCCAATTATTTTAGGCAACATCCTGCCCAGTCTAGAGGCTAAAGCTTTCGCCCACCACTTCAGGTCTGTATTCAATAATGATATGGTCCTATGGATACTACAGAGCCTAGGGTCCTTGCCTTCTTTAGATAAGACCGTAATGTGGGCCTCCAAGGACTGCAGGGTCAGACAAGCACCCCTCAACAAGGAATTACATAAGGATGTGAAATGGGGCACCAGGAACTAATTATATTTTTTATAATATCGGATTGTGTACCCATCTGGACCAGGGCTTTTGCCAGACGGAATCGTGTGAAGGACTTTATAAAGTTCTTCTGGTGTAAATGGAGTAGTAAGTGAAGTTTTATCTTCTCGAGTGAGTTGAGGAATATTAAGTGTATCTAAGAAGCGTTGTGTCCTGTCTCCCAGGTCAGTAGTCAGTTGGGAGGTCTGTTGGAGATTGTACAGGTCATGATAAAAGTGTTTAAAGGCCTTAGCTATATCTTTAGTCTCCATGGTCCTTGTGCCAGATGACGTTAATATTTCTGAAATAAAAGACTTCTCTTGTTTTTTTTAAAGTAGTGCGGCCCTAATTTTGTTTCCCCTATCTCCGTGTGCATAATGTTTGTATTTAAGTAAAATGGAATATTTTCGTGGTTCTGATGTTCAAGATATTTTTAACTTCCTCTGTAAGACCTGTAAGTTCTTCTAGAGCCGCAGCGGCCTTGTGCGTTTGTGTAAAGTCTCAAGAGAGGATATTTTGTAAAATAGGGAATTAAGTTGAGCCGATCTTGTTTTTTAGGCATCATTTAGACGAGCGTAATATACGCGCGTGCGACGCGCGTGCTTTTCACGCGTGTCGTACGCACATATATTACTCTATGGGGCAGTGCAGACAGTCCATGAGTTTTGCGCAGCGTGAGTGCGCTGCGTAAAACTCACGACATGTTCTATATTTACCCGTTTTTCGCGCATCACCCATGAAGACAATGGGTGCGTGAAAACCACGCAGGTTGCACGGAAGCACTTCCGTGTGTACTGCGTGGTTCGCGCAACAGCTGTGAAAAGGATGAATGTAAACAGAAAAGCACCACGTGCTTTTCTGTTTACAAACATCCAAACGGAGTGTCAAAATGATGGCGGCTGTGAGAAAATCTCGCTGCCGCGAATCATACACTGATGACACACGCAGCTGTTAAGTGCATTTTGCGCACGCAAAACGCCGCATTTTTTGCGTGCGCAAAACGCACACGCTCGTGTAAATCAGGCCTTAATGTGTGAACATATGTGTGCCTCTCACAGAATAGTGTAAGATACATCCGGCGAAGAGTTATGTGTGAAATAATTCCGAATGTGTTCCTGCATGATGGGTGCATGTGCAGTATCATGAAGTATAGTATTGTTCAGTCTCCATAGCCTATCACTCTGCGGAATATTCTCCTATTTCAGGGAGGCAAAAACTGGCGCGTGATCTGATAAAAAAATGTTCCCTATGCACGCAGCTTGTAACATGGGAAGAGATGTGTTTGATAGAAAAATATAATCGAATCAGTTATATATTTGATGTGCGGGAGAGAAATACGAGAAATCCCTTTTGTTAGGATGAAGGAGTCTCCACGTATCTGTTATATGTAAGTCGGCAAGTACCCTATGGAGTCTTGCCATTCTCCTGAAAGACATGTGCACCTTGCTAGTGGAATCCATTAGCAATATTAGTTCCCTCTGCAAATACATTACAGCATTTTAAGGTCTGAATATTCCATTGTACTTGATTACAGTTGGGCGCATACAAATTGGCTATTGAGATCAAAACATCCCCAATATTGGCTTTAATGAACAAATAACGTCCCTCTGGATCTTTCTTCTCCGAGAGAAGTCTAAAAGAGGTTTGTCCATTAATCAACACACTAACCCCTCTGCTAGCAGTGGAGTGTGTACAATGGATGGCCATAGGAAAGACACTACGTGACAGCTTTGGTGTTTTACCATGTTTGTAGTGCCTATCCTGAAGAAGATCTATTGAGGTGTTAGCTTTTTTAATTTGCTGTTCTATTTGGTACCGTTTACGTCGAGTATTTAGACCCATTACATTATAGGAAATAATTTTTAGATCAGTCATAACAAAATCCTTTACTAAGCACAATACACTCTATTTCAGAGACTGGCACACTAGGTAAGGGATTTAGGAAAAACCGAGAAAAAAAGTGAAAACAACGTTTAACAAAGCATCCAAAGAGGAGGATGTCTCTCCATACCAGTAGACTAGTACTCTCTTCATCTTGTATACATGTGAGAAAAATATGATCAGGCGCCGGCATCATCCAAGGAGTTATATCCATAGGCGAGATTCCCAAGACATCCCAGGCATGGTCTAGATCATCATGTTTCCGTATGGTGACTTGGCGGCCATCTTTATGATTGCCAGTCCAAATGGAAAAAGCCAGCAGAATCGAATTTTGTTGGAACGCAGAATTTCCAATAGACGCCAAAATACATTGCACTTTGGAAGGTGGAAGGTACAATGTCCTTATAGAGGGAAATTGTGGCTCCCTCAAATTCAAGGTCTCCTTTAGCACTGGCTGCTTTGAGTATGGCGGTTGTATCTGTATAACTCAGAAGGCTGCATATTATATCACGCGGAGGTTCATTGGAGCGTGGTTTTGGTCTCAGCGCTCTTTGGATACGCTCAATTTTGATGGCATCACCGCCTTCCAGTCCCAGCAAGGAGGAAAAGACATCATGAGCAACTTTAGGTAGGACTTCGTGTGAATAAGACTCTGGAATTCCTTGTAGTCTAATATTCTTCCTCCTACACTTATTGTCTTCTGCCCGCAGGAACACCTCATTAATTTGGTCTTGCTGTGAGTGAAGGGCCTCTCTCACCTTCTCATGATAGACCCTCATATAGTGCTGGGCAGATTCGAGTACCTCAACTCGTGTTCCTATGAGACATATATCAGATTTAATATCTGTGAGTTTTTTTGTGATAGGAGTAAGGGCCTTATACAATATCCGCTTAATAAATCCTCATGACACAGGGGCTGGATCATATTCATCTCCTACCTCAGAGCGTTCTCCCCCACTCTCTTCTTCGGAGTCCTCATCCAGTGTGTGTGCAGTAATGTGGTCGAGTGCCATCTTGAGCTTCTGAGCCGGAGACACCTTGTCTCATATGTAGGAATTTCTCCATGTCAGCTTGTGTTTTCCCAGACTTAGGGGTGCTGGACTGCTCCCGGAGTATATCCTTTGTGGTCTTGACCATTTTTATGGCTTGTGGGCTGTTTTAACAAGGGTTTTGGCTAGGTGTAACGGAGGAGCCCTGTCTTCAAGCTGCCATCTCGCTGTACGACTACCCTCCGCCTCCCATCTAAGCCTTTTTTAAAGCCATCTACTGTTCCTGCCTTGACCTGGTCCTGCAGTCGGCTATTCCACAGATTCACAGTTCTTACAGTAAAAAAGGCTTGTCGACTCTGGAGATTGAACCTTTTTTTACTGAAGATGGAGGGAGTGCCCTCTTGTCTATTGAGGGGTTTTTACATTGAACAAATTTTCACCGTATTTTTGGTACCGGCGATTCATATATTTATACATCATGTCTCTCCTTAGTCGTCTCTTTTCAAGGTGAAATTAATTAAATTAATTAAATTCTTTAAATCTTATTAGTTTAGAAAACAAATCTCAATAAAGTGATGCACGTTCATTACAGTGATTAAATTGTATTAATCCTCAATCCCTATTACTATGACATAACTTAAAGTTAAGCTATATTTCTGATAACGGTTTAAAGGATACATTCAGCTCTTGTGGAGTAGAGTGACCCTCTGGAAGGGAATGGGTTAAGCACTTAGACAAATAATGATTAGATCTGGATACATTTTTGTTTACAAATGTTCATACAGAAACAACCCCAGTATGGGCCGTTATGCTATTAACATCTATGCTGAGGATGTTTGCGGTGCAGATTATTATTGGAGTCATATACACAGAATCAGAGGAAGACAAAACAAAGATGAAGAAAGCAACCAGAAACATAAGGCTGCAAGTGGGGCCTGGAGACATATAAATAAGCTGTTTTTATTGTCCCCTCATAACAAAATCTCCCACTATCAAAATCAATTGTACATAAGGGGTAAATAATTAAAAGAATAAGCAACTTTTTATCCATGGAAGATGATGAGATTAGCTCCACATGCGTGTTCATTTTCTGTGCCACCACACAGGAAGGATGTGAGTTTATTTATTGTTGGGAGGGGGGACAAGTTGTTTTTGACTAGCAATGGGAAATATAATTAGGGCATGCCAGGGAGATTCTTATTAAAGATTTATAGATTTTACATGGTTCCAAATTGTCTATTGTTGTCTTTTAGAAACAAAAAAAGTTGGTATATGCATGTCATTCCCTTCCTGGTTAGGCTGGGTTCACACAACCTATTTTCAGGCGTAAACGAGGCGTATTATGCCTCGATTTACGCCTGAAAATAGGGCTACAATACGTCGGCAAACATCTGCCCATTCATTTGAATGGGTTTGCCGACGTACTGTGCAGATGACCTGTCATTTACACGTCGTCGTTTGACAGCTGTCAAACGACGACGCGTAAAAATACAGCCTCGTCAAAAGAAGTGCAGGACACTTCTTTGCAACGTAATTTGAGCCGTTCTTCATTGAAGTCAATGAAGAGCAGCTCAAGATTTACGAGCGTCAAAGACGCCTCGCATAATGCGAGGAGGAGCTTTTACGTCTGAAATGACGCAGCTGTTTTCTCCTGAAAACAGTCTGTCTTTTCAGACGTAAAAGACAGTTCACGTGTGCACATACCCTTAGGACAGGGTTTTTTTTCTCTGCAGCTCATGTGTGGCAGTTTAGTTCATCACTGAGCTTTAAAAAGTGTGCACCCTGTGCATTTGGTAAAGCGATGTGGAAAAGAAAAAAACACTAACGCATAAAACATGGCTCAATAATAGTAAGAAATACATATCGCATAAAAGAATATCGCCGCCCTAACGCTGAGAGACTTCCAGGTTGTAGGCATGACTAAGTGCTGTTCTTTTCCTACATCTCCCATCATGCATATCTGCACTGTCGTCACAGTAATCGCCATCCATCACATTCTTCTGCCCGTCCTCCCGAATAGATCTGCCCCTACTCCACATTGATAGGCTGAGCTCCTGATGCTTCATTCCTGATAACTGAGGCGGGACTTAGAAGGGGGCTGGCTGAGGAAACTATTAGTAGCAGTGCCAGCCCCTTTTCCATGACATGTTATGTGATGTGCCGACACCAAGTGGAGCAAGAAGCAGCCAGAAGTCATGTGTGGCTGTGTCGGCGCATCAACAGGAAGCAGAAGACTAAAGAATGTGTGGGATCACGTGACCGTATTATGATCTCCCGTTTAGGAGCAAAATTGTAAATTTAACTAAATTAGAAAGCATGTTTAAATGCATGTATAGAATTGATAAGCAAATGTTAATGTTCTCTGGATAACCCCTTTTTTGCGGTATCTTTCGCCCGTGGCCATTGAACATCGCGGGCAACAAACGCTGCTAAAAACGCTTTCTCCGCCTCCCATTGATTTCAATGGAAGGTCAGTGGCTAAAAGCCGCCACGGAAAAGTGACGCCTCCGGGTTTGGAATTTTTTTGGCACTGATTCCGAAGCGGTTTCCACGTCAAAATCAGTGTAAAAAAAACCTGAGTGTGGACTGGGCCTAATAATAATAATGGCTAGATACTAGGTTTCTAAGCTGGAATTAAAGAGGTATGTAGGAAACATCAATAAAGTTATACTATTCAGGGACTCAATACCTGAACACAATATCGTGTAAGAATAATATTCTTACAGTATCTCCCATTTTCTGGAGTTGCGGCACGGAGAATTGTACCCTCCTCCATACTTTTTGGTACTGTACTGGGAATGAGTTAAGGAAGTGATTTGCGAGGATTACGTACACCGGAATTACCTTGGATCCGGCTTTCTTCCTTCTCCATCACTGCAACATTGCTGTTGAAATATATAAACGTTCACTGCTTCACTTTTTAGTGATGGCGGCTCGCCACTGCATCCCACTAAAGTGGAAGGATACCTCCCCTCCCTCCTTGTTCCTCTGGATTTCTAAGGTCAATCATCTTTTGCACATGGAAGATTTAACGTCTTCTCTCACTGACTCTTATGACAAATTCTATCTAACATGGGCTCAATGGATTGATTTCCAAAGCTCTGAATCTTACAAGAATATTCTCTGTGAGACTAGCCTCAATCAGCTACCCACCTATAGGCTCTGTGCGGAGCTGTGTCCTATTTTACTCTGCTATAATTTCATTTTAATTTATATATATATATTTTTTTCTCTTCTCTTCCCTCTCTCTCTCTCTCTCTCTCTCTCTTCTCCTCTCCTTTCTCGCCCTCAGTCCTTATTCTCGTCCTAATTTTTGATATCTCGTATTCATGTTTACTACTGTTTTTCACTGCCGTTAGTACTTATTGAGCGAGTCTTCTCCATTGAGAGTGCCTTGCTTACCCTGCAAAATGTTTTCATTGTATTCGTTTATTGTGCTTTTGTGTCTCTTTTTTTTTCCTGTAAAATGTACCTTTAATAAAGAATAATGTTCTTATTGTTATAGGTGTTGGTGCCAGCCCGTATGTGATGAACTGCAACGTTACCCTTGACACACGGGACTTGACCTCAGGAAAAGCAATAGCAACTGCCATTCGTGGAAGAACAGGAGGGCTGAAAGGGGTGCAAGCAATGGCCTTTCCGAATAAGGGTCAGGTAGAAATAGCTTGTAATGTTGAGAGCTTCAGAGACATTCCAGAGTACAGCTCTGCAGCAGAAGCGGATCAATATGTCTCATACCATGTATGTGGAGATACATTTTCCTATATCTCCCCTCGACATATTGAAGCCGAAGTTCAAAACTTAGCAGCTTGTAAAGGTATAAGGACTACAGGAACTGCTCTTGTTGGATTTACACCCCAGGAGTGCAGAGTTACTGCAGAATATGCCATATCTAATGGAATAAGTGAATTCTGGAGAAGAAGACAGGGTGTTTTTATGTGAAGAAAAAGTTAGCAATAAAGTTTTGCATACATCTTTTTCCAGCAGTGTAATTTTTCTAAACAGCCTTTCAATTTTTGTATTTTTTTTATTAAAAAAAAGCATGAAAGTACGAAAGTTATACAACACACACCAAAATAAAAGAGTAAATAAATAAGGGCAAAGTAGATCTGTTATCAAATAAGCATACAGTAAAATACATAGGATGGAGA
This sequence comes from Rhinoderma darwinii, assembly GCF_050947455.1. Taxonomy (NCBI): domain Eukaryota; kingdom Metazoa; phylum Chordata; class Amphibia; order Anura; family Rhinodermatidae; genus Rhinoderma; species Rhinoderma darwinii. Next base: position 51,240,778 of record NC_134692.1, read on the forward strand.
GAAATGTGATTGGGAAAGGGAACAAGTATGAAGGTGAAGGGTTCTCACCAGCCGTCAAGAGCCCCTACCAAGCAAGTAAGTGCATCAGGGAGGCCATACACGGTTAAACATTTCTTGCTTATCATTCTGTATATTAAAAGTTAATAATTCATCATGGTACATGGTTTGTGTTTAAGGATGTCAAAGGAGACCAATGTCTTAGGCGGGATTCACACGACAGGGTTTCCCGGCCGTTCATAAATCGTCCGGCACCCGGCTGCATTAGGAATAATAGACCCCTAATAGGGCTATTCACACGACCGATTTTTTGACGGGCCGGGAAAACCGGCCGTCAAAAAATGGGACATGCCCTAATTTCGGCCGGGTACGCGGCCGCCCGGCTCCCATGGAAGTCTATGGGGCCGGGTAATACACGGCCATCACCGGAATGTGTCCCGAGTGATGGCCGTGTCTATCGTCGCTCGCGCTCTCTCTCCTCCTCACAGCGCAGAGTGCATGTGAGGAGGAGGAGTTGATGCCATTCGGACGAATGGCTACGCTGGAGATACACTGTGTGGCAGGGCCGGGGTGTACAGCAGGTGGAAGGGAGCGCTGCGCTGGCTCGCTTCCCCTGCTTGTTACGGTTCCCGACCGCTGGCTGTGTTTTTACGGCCAGTGGTCAGGGTCCTTAAAACCCGAGCCATAGACTTTTTACGGCTCGGGTTTTAACTTGCTGCCCGCGTGATCGGGCAGCTGAATGTCGGGGCTCCGGCTGTCAGTGACTGCCGGGGACACTGAGGAGAGGATAGAAGCAGCTTTCACTGCTTCTATCTTCTCCGATGTCTTTTTACACAGCGCTCAATGAACGCTGTGTATATGAATAGAGACAGCAGCAGCGGCGCTGTCTCTATTCCTCCCGGTGTGATCATGTGACTAGTCACATGATCGCCGGGTGCCGTTAGTGACAGACTGCTGCTGGGTCTTACTAGACCCAGCACAGCTGTAATGACGAGGGTAGGGAAACGGACAAGTGAGCCCTAATCTACCCGCCACTCTGTCCCTGCCTACTTGCAACGACCCGCCCTAGGCAACGAGGTACAACTGGGCGGCGGTCCCTACACTCAGTAAGTGCACGAGACAAACAGACAAGGGAACACGAAGCAAGGGAAAGGGGCAGTTGCCCACGGCAACACCGTGAGCAACAAGAGTGGTGAACGAGCCGAGTCAAACCAGGAGTGCACGAGGTACCAAACGCAGAGCAGGAGAGTAGTCAGTAAGCCAGGGTCAGTATGGAGCAGGATCAAATAGTAGAAGCTGTAGCTGGGCCAGGAAACCACACGAGAAGAATCACAAGCAAAGGAGGAACAGGAAAGGCAGGTATAAATAGACAGAGGGCGGGAGCTAGCTCCGTCTGGCCAGGCTGCGATAGGCTTTCCCACTCCTAAGCCTGCCATCCTGAGTGGTGGAAGATGGAGTCAGTCTCGAGACATAGACTCAGGTGCAGACTGATTACCTATGGGAGTATACACAGAAGTTGTGCCTGGCAGATCCTTTACAACAGCCCTATTAGTGACAATCGTCACTATGAGAGGGCTGATTTCCCCTGTAACTGGGGCTGCTGTGCAGCTCCAGTTACAGTGGAAAAACATGGGTTAAAAGAAAGAAAAAAAATATTAAAAGTTCCAAAAAGGTATTTTTTGTCCTTTGAGGGACAGACCATAGTAATAAAAAAATAGTAAAGTTAAAAGTGCAAAAAATTCATCCGATTAAAAAACAGTCAGGGAAAAAAACGGATGCAAATCGGCCGGTAAAAACACTGCCCGGAACGGAATCGGAACGGATGCAAACCAGCTGGGAAAATCGGCCAAAAACGGCCGATTTTCCCGGCCGACACTCGGACCCTGTCGTGTGAATGAGGCCTAGGCTTAGACTTAGCTATTACACTATTTGATCCTAAGAAGATAAAGAAAATTGACTTTTGTGTGTCAAGAATTTGACTGTTTAAACCCTTAAAGAGGCTCTGTCACCAGATTTTGCAACCCCGATCTGCTATTGCAGCAGATAGGCGCTGCAATGTAGATTACAGTAACGTTTTTATTTTTAAAAAACGAGCATTTTTGGCCAAGTTATGACCATTTTCGTATTTATGCAAATGAGGCTTGCAAAAGTACAACTGGGCGTGTTGAAAAGTAAAAGTCCAAGTGGGCGTGTATTATGTGCGTACATCGGGGCGTGTTTACTACTTTTACTAGCTGGGCGCTCTGACGAGAAGTATCATCCACTTCTCTTCAGAACGCCCAGCTTCTGGCAGTGCAGATCTGTGACGTCACTCACAGGTCCTGCATCGTGTCAGACGAGCGAGGACACATCGGCACCAGAGGCTACAGATGATTCTGCAGCAGCATCGGCGTTTGCAGGTAAGTCCATGTAGCTACTTACCTGCAAATGCTGATGCTGCTGCAGAATCATCTGTAGCCTCTGGTGCTGATGTGGCCGACACGATGCAGGACCTGTGAGTGACGTCACAGATCTGCACTGTCAGATGCTGGGCGTTGTGAAGAGAAGTGGATGATACTTCTCATCAGAACGCCCAGCTAGTAAAAGTAGTAAACACGCCCCGATGTACACACATAATACACGCCCAGTTGGACTTTTACTTTAAACACGCCCAGTTGTACTTTTGCAAGCCTCATTTGCATAAATACGAAAATGGTCATAACTTGGCCAAAAATGCTCATTTTTTAAAAATAAAAACGTTACTGTAATCTACATTGCAGCGCCTATCTGCTGCAATAGCAGATAGGGGTTGCAAAATCTGGTGACAGAGCCTCTTTAAGGACAGAGCTCATTTTGGCAAAGCGAGGTGATATTTTTGTATTTGCCTCCTCACATTTCGTCAGCCACAATTTTATTATATATATTTTTTTTAGATAATGCACCTAATTGAGGCCTTGTTCTTTGCAGGACAGGTTATGCATTTATTGACATCATTTTAGGGTACGTATATGTTAGTGTTTGATTAACTTTTAGGTTTTTTTCCAATTGTGGATTGCATACAAAAATTTGTTCTGCTGTTTTTTTAATGCAAATGTATGGGAATATTTTTGCAATAATAATGGTAAAGTTGTAGCAACAAAATAAAGTAATAAATAGAGGGGCTGAAAACTGCACAGGAGCTATTGACTGGCTTAGAGGGATCATGTATTACACCATGTTACACATTAATTGCCAATATCTTGTCACCCACACAGCCATAAAGGGAAAGTTGCCAGAAGAGGAAAATACTTGTTACGTTTACCTAGAAAACCGTTTTCTAGGTAAGTAGATAAATATTTTCTGTGTAAAAAAAAAACAAAACATTTTTGGTTGTATCAGGTTTGTTTCTCCTGAATTCCCTCTTCTAAATAACCTTCAATATTAATTTATTAAGTCAAATGCCCTATCAGTCCATGGTATTATACCCATTTCATGGTCATTCAATGTCTGAAGGTGTAGGTGACCATCACCTAGATGTTCTGTATATTTACCTCTATTGACTGTGAAAGAGATCATATTGAAAACAGAGCTGGGAGGTCGGACAGGGGAGTTTCTTGCCTCCAGCCCGTTCTAGTCTCAACCATTGATAAGGCTTTATAAAAATATACAGTAAGAACACAATTTTGGCATTTATTTTTCAAATGTCTTAAACTTTTCTTTAAAACAATGGTCCATTTCTAGAACTATACCCATTCACTCTTACTTAAGGGAGCCAGTGAATTTCTTCTACTTTAGATAGCTGCGGAACATTCATAGTCTAAATCCTGCCCAACTATGAAACCATTGTAGTAAACATGAGATCTACTATCCCTCTTTTCTACTGCCAGGAACCCCTCGAGTGTTTCCAGCATTCCAAGCATTGCTTTTCTAAAAGATGGACAAGAACAGTATATGACACAGCTGTCAAAAGCAGGAACATGCGGTTCTCATGTCTGTAAATGAGTTGCACATGCAGAGCTGTCTGTCTTTTTGTGTCTCCCCACCACATCACACATTGTCCAGAGCCAAAGCAGTCAATGTTGGGCAGTGTAAATCAGCCATACTATGGGAATAATGTAAACCCCTGACCTGACATGTTTTTCTCTCTGTATTAACTCCGTCTTCTCTTTGAAAGCAACTCATCAATTGTGCCAGCTTCACAGCTTTTTAAGTAGGGCCCTTAATGTTCTCGAATAAAAACTGGCGCCCATTTCACCATTGGTGTTGTGTGTGAGTACATGCAAGTATATATATCACTGTTGCCGCAGGCTCAGCAGTCATGTGTGTAATTGCATTATTTCTAGATCAGACATTCTCGCAGCCTCTCAAAGTAAAATAAGTCGCCTGAACTCATTCTAGGAGAAAGGTTTTTTTCTTTCATAGTAGAATTGCAGATCATTTAAGTATATTCAGCATTAGCTATAGGGCTCTTTCTACATTTGCCATTATTATTATTCATGCATTTTTTACTTTCTCCAAGGTGAATGCCCAAGACTGTTGTGGGAATATTAACTAATTCAGATCTCTAGGAGAGGTAGATAAATGGGAAATCAAAATATGACACCATTGTACATTTTTACTTCTCCCTGGCTGTAGAAACCTGTGACTATGTAGTCAACTTGAAATCATAGGGTAGAATAGAAAATGATGTGGCACTAATAAAAAACCCATCCCTGTTTAAGGACATCAATGTACACATATGTTTGGTTTATTTCCATTGTTTGTATTGCAACAACTTATTCTGTACATAGAATGCATTTACTCACATACAAGCGTGTACAATGTGTATAATGTAAAAGAACTTGCATTAATCCGAACACAGAAAAATACAATGCTAGAAATGAGTTCTGCCATGTGGTGGTATGCAGTTTTCCAGACATAATCCACAGGAATGCATTGAATCACACAATTTTTGAATAGTGTTGTAAGACATGTTGCACCAAATTATAAAATTACACATGTGGCATAATAGATTTGGCATTTTAGGCACTTTTCTCTTCCTTGTACCACCTTAGGACTGGTGTACATGTTGACCAAAATTTGCCAAAACATTGTGCATTTTACAACTCCTCTTAGCCACACCGTTTCTACCACTTTTTAAACTGTGGAGGTAGGCATAACAGGGGGTCTAAAGCACATAATAAACTTGGTGTACACCATATATTCACTTTTTTGGCGCAATGCGCAATAGAATCCTAGCACATTTTCTTAGAAATCTCTAAACGGCAACTATTATGAGCGCCAATATCATCATAGCAACAGAAGAAAATGATAATTTCAACAAGAAGCAGCAGAAACAACATCAGAAATAACAATGTGGGATCAAATCTAATCCACAAATTTATTTTACTGGTAGATAAGAGTTTTCCCTTCTAGTACGAAACTCCGTATTATCAGGCTTTCATGGGCATAATACACATGCTAGTTGCAGATGTATTATGGGCGTGTAAAACCAGCCTTAGACTATAGTTTGCAAGAGTAAAGGAATATACACTGCATGGCCAAAAGTATGTGGACAACTAGCCTAACTTGTAAGTTTAGCTACTTTAAGTCACAACCATTGCTAAAATGTGAAGAAAATAAGCTCGCACTATGAATTGACTAATATTAACATCAGAATGGGCTGTATTAAATAAACATTGTGTTCTATCTTAACTAGACTGTAATAGATTGCTTTATAATTTTATGAGTCAGTTTGTCAAATCTAACATGCTACAGCTCCCTAGTCCATTGCTTTTATAATGAAGTAGAAATGTCTGGGAGCAACAACAGCTCAGCTGTGAAGCCGTAGGCCACTCAAGCACATACATTAGGACTGCCGAGTGTTGAGGGACGTTGCACGTAAAAGTTGTCTGCGTCTGGTTACAACTCAATACTAGGTTCCAAACTGCACCTGAAGGATATATGAGCAAAAGAGGTGTCAGATGAAACTTGAGATCACTGTGCATAATGCTAAGTATTGGCTGGAGTAAAAGGAAAGCACACTACCATTGGACTGTGCAACAGGGAAACAGGTTGACGGATGGACGCTTGAGCAACTTGTTGTCTACTGGACAAATCGGGGTTTGGCAAATTTCAGGACATAATTTCTTTCTGAATCCATAGTGAATCCATAGTGAAAACGTTTGCTGAAAATATGTGGTGATCTAGGACTATGATTGTTTTTCATGTGGTGACCATTTTTTTGGCAACAGAAGGCTCGATCATCATGGAGATGATGGTGAAGTAAAGGATGATTGGTTTTGCGATTAATTGGAATGCCAAATGCATGTGCTACCCAACAACGATACCAGACTTTAAAAATGGCATGGATGTTCTTGTGATTAAATAAATGTGAAACACTCAGCTATGTACCACTATCTAGTATAAACCCTTTGCAGGGGAGTGTAGACTTTTCTAACAGAAAATTGGGTCAAACTCCATGTGTTCTAGATTTTGGAATGAGATGTTCAAGGGACACATATGGATTTAAAAATCTGTTGTCCACATACATTTGGCTATGTAATACATATAGGTATGTGTGTGCGCGTGGGTATAGATTACTTTTATACAGCCAGTAAAACTTGAAATAAATTAGATCTGAAAGAGAGTGAGAGAATTTGACTTTTAAGCACATTTCTTAAATACTCCATTAAGTGAGTTTACCTTTAAAGGGGAATGAGGACTGTGGCAAGTTGCCACTATAGCATTTATAAGATCTCCATTTACTGTACATGTACTACAATTTACATAGTTTTTTCTGTATATAGCACTTAGTAAAACTAGCTAAGACAGACCTGGCAGTAACTTGTAAGTGTTATTTATATAAAAATTTAGATTGATATTGACAAAAGATAAAACACATAATGATACATTATTCTGTACAATGTGTGTGCTAATAATACTGTGGTAATGCTTTCAGTGTTAGTACCAGAACCACAGCCTGAGACACCCCTATTATCTTATGAACAGTGCCCCTGGGGTATCATTAAGTTATAGCCAGGCTTCTGTAAGTGCTACCATCTTGAACTCATCACAGCACAACAATAGTCCTCAGCTCTTCATAACCACATGCTACTAAACCAGAAGGAAATTGGACAGCTCACTTTGCTAGACATAGTAATGAATCCCATAGCTAAATTATCAATGATTTGGAAAGAAGTTTAAAGAAGAGCCCTAGACTGTATGAGTGGTTGGAGATTTAAAAAAGTAACATTGGAGATCTTTATAAACCAGGAGCTAATCCCTAGATTCACTTTTCTTCTAAATAATTTATGTTCAGCCGTAATTGCTGATGGGGGTCATTTTTAAGTAGAACATGAAGCTATACTCCGGATCAAAAATCCTATTTGAAGACCATACTTAAGCTGAACATTTAGTAAGATATGCAAGGCAAATAATTCTGTTGTGATAGATACAAAACAGGGTCGAAGAAACATTCCACTTAACAAATTACTTTATTTAAAGAGGACCTGTCACCACTCCTGGCACATCTATTTTTAAAATATAGTTGTATTCCCCATGACATAGCAATTCTGGAGCATCTTATCAACTCTGCAATGTGCTGTTCCTCTGTCATTGCTCCTAAAATTTTATGAATAAATTGACCACAATTACCAATTGAGAGTGTGTCCCTACAAACTCTGACACTGTCCAATCAGTGATAACAGAGTCAAACTGTGCAGGGACAAATCCCTCGACAAGAGGAATGGACACACCCCTTTGACTAGAGGAATGGTAACACCCAGATGTCAAATTATTCAAAAATATTTAGGAGGAATAACAGAGGAACAGCCCAAAGCAGAGTTATGGGAAAAGGTACTTCAAAATTGTGATTTCAAGGGCAATACAAGTATTTACTAAAACAGACAGGTCAGGTGTGGTGACAGGTACTTTTTAAGTAATACATGTCAGAGTATAACATTACTGTATTAACACCACTGGGAGCTGAGGCCTCCACCAGTAACCAGTACAAAGGTTCTGCAGCAATTGTTAATGTCCTAAATTTCTTTTTGTTCTCTCCCTCAATTTCCCATTGATTCCAATAGGGGTAAAACATAAGGGTACCGTATGTGGTTTTCCATAGAAGCAGTTCCCTCACCCTATTTGGGGATGCATAGTATCTGCCAGCTGCATTGTCCTTAAGTGGAGAGGTGGCCGCACATTAGTGTTGCTCTCTGTATTAAAAATCTATGGGGGTTACGGGAAAAGCCAAAAACTGCTTGGTTGGCTATTTGCATAACTTCCGCAAATGCAGCCACCTCTGAAATGAAGCTAATGCAACAAACAAAGGGAAATAGTCTTTTAAGAAAAGAACAAATTCTTATAAAACCCTACATGGGAATTTGAAAATCCCAGTGAAAGGAACTTATACTAGCCAAATGCCATTTATGCAGTTTCCAAATATATTTTGTAAAGAGGTATTCCGACAAAATATATTTATGCCTCCTCTTGCTCATTACAACCCAGTGGCAGAGGGGAGGACAAGTCTAGAAAGTTTGTTGCATATGTGTGGGATACTCCTTATAATAGTTTATGTAGAGTCATAGAGCACGCAGGCTATAATGGAGAGTGTTTCATGCAGAGTCTCTGAACTCTTCGCCCTGTGGGTTCTCCATTCTTGTTATCGGTGCAGTCCCACAATCGGACAGCTGCCGACAACTAAAATATTTTCTGCTGTATAACGGATACGATCAGCCGATGAACGAGCTATTGTGGGTTCATCAGCTGATCGTTGCCCTGTTTACACAGTGCAATGATCGGGAGCGAGTGTTCATATGAACGCTCGTTTGTCCGATCATTTGCCCGTGTAAATGGGTCTTAAAGAGGCTCTGTCACCAGATTTTCAAACCCCTATCTCGTATTGCAGCAGATCGGCGCTGCAATGTAGATTACAGTAACGTTTTTTTTTTCAAAAACTAGCATTTTTGGCTAAGTTATGACCATTTTTATATTTATGCAAATGAGCCTTTCTTAAGTACAACTGGGCGTGTTTAAAGTTATGTCCAAGTGGGCGTGTATTGTGTGTACATCTTGGCGTTTTTACTTGTTTTACTAGCTGGGCGTTGTGAATAGAAGTGTATGATGCTGACGAATCAGCATCATCCACTTCTCTTCGTTAACACCCAGCTTCTGGCAGTGCACAGACACACAGCGTGTTCTCGAGAGATCACGCTGTGACATCACTTCCTGCCCCAGGTCCTGCATCGTGTCGGACGAGCGAGGACACATCGGCACCAGGCAACAGAGGCTACAGTTGATTCTGCAGCAGCATCAGCGTTTGCAGGTAAGTCGATGTAGCCTCTGTCGCCTGGTGCCGATGTGTCCTCGCTCGTCCGACACGATGCAGGACCTGGGGCAGGAAGTGACGTCACAGCGTGATCTCTCGAGAACACGCTGTGTGTCTGTGCACTGCCAGAAGCTGGGTGTTAACGATGAGAAGTGGATGATGCTGATTCGTCAGCATCATACACTTCTATTCACAACGCCCAGCTAGTAAAACAAGTAAAAACGCCCAGATGTACACACACAATACACGCCCACTTGGACATAACTTTAAACACGCCCAGTTGTACTTAAGAAAGGCTCATTTGCATAAATATAAAAATGGTCATAACTTGGCCAAAAATGCTCGTTTTTGAAAAAAACAAAACGTTACTGTAATCTACATTGCAGCGCCGATCTGCTGCAATACGAGATAGGGGTTTGAAAATCTGGTGACAGAGCCTCTTTAATTCTTTCTTAAAAATAGGCATGTTTTTGATAACATGATTGCTTCAATTCCCATTTTCATGGAGACGTTCCAAAAATCACAGATAATCTAGTCATGTCCTTTAATTCACTACATTTTGGAAAATGTTAAAATAACATTTTAAATCCACATAGCTTTTAAGCTACTTTCTTTGTTGATAACTATAGCCCTCACGTCTTGCTCTATGTGGTTTTCATGCAATGTCTACAACAGTCCTGTTCCTTTTTCTGACATCACACCATCCCCGATACCATAGTCTGGATCCTTGATGAGGATGTATTAACAGTGTTGTGTATATACCCTAAGAAATCACGAGCCACACACTGCACTGTATCCAATTACCCTCACTCTCTTGCTTGTGTACAGATGTGTAATTCAATAAATCATGCCCAATAAATCAGCTGCGAGAGGCTTGTTATTATCCGTCCCTTACTCACCCAAATAATTATTTCTCTATTTAATTTGACAGGCAAAAATGTATAGAAGTCGGGTGCTGGTTTAGATAAAACTGAAAACATTCCTACACTGGGGAATAAGCCTGATTATGGTGTATATATCAAAAGTCAGATATCTAATGGAAATAATATGCACACTACAGTAAACTAAGGATATTCTAATCCATTTAGGACATCTTTGACTATATATAAGCACGAGGGAACAAGGCCAGTTCTTTTTTTAAGGCCAAAATGTCAGCCAACATTGGTGATAATCTAACAATGAAGTAATATGTCAAAAGTATCTTATTTTTAGTGAGGACTGAAAATGTGACATCTGTGTTAAATTCTAAAAAGTTATATTACAATTCGTATACGTTATGAAACTTGAAGTGGTGGGACACCTGTAAAGGATCTGCCAGGCACTGCGGGGTTAACTCCCAGAACTAATCAGTCAGCACCTGAGAATACTTCCCTGAGACTGACTCCTGCTTCCACCATTCAGGCTGGCAGGCTTAGGAGTGGGAGAGCCTATCGTAACCTGGCCAGACTCAGCTAGCTCCCGCCCTCGGTCTATTTAAGCCTGCACTTCCTGTCCCTCGGTGCTTGTTATTGCTTTGGTTTCCTTCCTTGTGGTTCCTGGCCCAGCTACAGCTCCTGCTATTTTTGATCCTGCTCCATACCGACCCTGGCTTACCGACTACTCTTCTGCTTTTCGTTTTGTACCTCGCACACTCCTGGCTTGACTCGGCTCGTTCACCACTCTGGTTGCTCACGGTGTTGCCGTGGGCAACGGCCCCTTTTCCTTGCTTGTGTTCCTTGTATGTTTGTCGTGTTTGTCGTGCACTTACTGAGCGCAGGGACCGCCGCCCAGTTGTACCCCGTCGCCTAGGGCGGGTCGTTGCAAGTAGGCAGGGACAGAGTGGCGGGTAGATTAGGGCTCACTTGTCCGTCTCCCTACCCCCTGCCGTTACATAATAACAAGCCCATACCTAGTCTACCCCTGGTCCCTGACACCACTATGGATCCCCGTGAGACCCTGGCTCAGCAAATGCAGGGTCTCTCCCTACAGGTCCAGGCCCTGGCTCAGAGGGTCAACCAGCCTGATGCTACCCTGGTAGTTCCCCGCACCGCACCTCTTGAACCCCACCTCAAGTTGCCCGACCGGTTCTCAGGGGACCGGAGGACTTTTCTCTCCTTTCGGGAGAGTTGTAGGCTTTACTTTCGTTTAAAGCCTCATTCCTCAGGTTCTGAGAGCCAGCGGGTGGGTATAATTATGTCCCGGCTCCAGGAAGGGCCCCAAGAGTGGGCCTTCTCCTTGGCTCCTGACGCCCCTGAACTTTCCTCCGTTGATTGTTTCTTTTCTGCTCTCGGACTTATTTATGACGAGACTAACAGGACTGCCTTTGCCGAGAGTCAGCTGGTGACCTTAAGTCAGGGTAAGAGACCTGTTGAGGAGTATTGCTCTGACTTTCGGAAGTGGTGCGTAGCTTCTCGGTGGAATGACCCTGCCTTAAGGTGCCAGTTTAGGTTGGGTCTGTCGAATGCCCTGAAAGACCTGCTAGTTAGCTATCCCTCTTGTGACTCCCTAGACCAGGTTATGGCTTTAGCGATACGACTTGACCGACGTCTCAGGGAACGACAACGTGAACGTTTATGTGTTTTCTCCTCCGACTCCCCCATGATGCCTCCCGAAGCTCCGTTGCTTCGTTCCTCCCCGAAAGATTCAGAGATACCTATGCAACTCGGGGCCTCCGTGTCCCCCCAACAACGTAGAGAATTCCGCAGGAAGAATGGTCTCTGCTTCTACTGTGGGGACGACAAGCATCAAGTGAACAACTGTCCTAAGCGTAAGGTTGCAGCCAGAGAACTTCCGCGTCTAAGTGATCATCGGGGAGGTCACTTGGGCGCACAGGTATTTCCCGTAAATATGAAACGTACTAAGATCTTGCTTCCCTTTCAGGTCTCTTTTGGTGGTAGGTCTGCTACCGGCAGTGCTTTCGTGGATTCAGGGTCCTCTACTAATATCATGTCTGTGGAATTTGCTATGTCCCTTGCTATGCCTCTTATTGATTTGCCTAAACCTGTCCCGGTAGTGGGTATCGACGCCACTCCTCTTGCTAATGGTTATTTTACACAGCATACCCCTGTTTTTGAACTCCTTGTTGGCTCCATGCATTTGGAGCAATGCTCTGTACTGTTGATGCAGGGATTATCGTACGATTTGGTGCTAGGTCTTCCCTGGTTGCAGTTGCATAATCCTACGTTTGACTGGAATACTGGGGAGCTAACCAAATGGGGTAATGAATGTTGTACGTCATGTTTTTCTGTTAATTCTATTTCTCCCCCTAAGGAGGCGAATACGCTACCCGAGTTTGTTCAGGACTTCGCTGATGTTTTCTCTAGGGAGGCCTCCGAAGTGTTACCTCCTCATAGAGAATACGATTGCGCTATCGAATTGGTACCAGGAGCTAAGCTTCCTAAGGGTAGGATATTTAATCTTTCTTGTCCCGAACGTGAAGCTATGAGAGTGTATATCCAGGAATCCCTGGCCAAGGGTTACATTCGTCCCTCTTCTTCTCCGGTAGGTGCTGGCTTCTTCTTCGTGGGGAAGAAGGATGGTGGTCTTAGGCCATGCATTGACTACCGTAGCCTGAATAAGGTCACGGTAAGGAACCAGTATCCCCTTCCTTTGATTCCTGATCTCTTTAATCAGGTTCAGGGGGCCCAATGGTTTTCTAAATTGGATCTACGGGGGGCGTATAACCTTATTCGCATCAAAGAGGGGGATGAGTGGAAGACTGCGTTTAACACGCCCGAAGGCCATTTCGAATACCTCGTCATGCCCTTTGGGTTGTGTAATGCCCCTGCGGTCTTCCAGAATTTCATAAATGAGATTTTGAGAAATTACCTGGGGATTTTTCTGGTAGTGTACCTTGATGACATACTGGTGTTTTCCAAGGACTGGTCCTCCCACGTGGAGCATGTCAGGAAGGTGCTCCAGGTCCTTCGGGAAAATAAACTGTTTGCCAAAACCGAAAAATGTGTGTTTGGGGTACAGGAGATTCCATTTTTGGGTCAAATCCTCACTCCTCATGAATTCCGCATGGACCCCGCCAAGGTTCAGGCTGTGGCGGAATGGGTCCAACCTGCCTCCCTGAAGGCGTTACAGTGTTTTTTGGGGTTTGCTAATTATTACAGGAGATTTATTGCTAACTTCTCGGTCATCGCTAAGCCCCTTACGGACCTCACTCGCAAAGGTGCTGATCTCCTCCACTGGCCTCCTGAGGCTGTCCAGGCTTTTGAGGTCCTTAAGAAGTGCTTTGTCTCGGCCCCGGTGCTGGTTCAGCCCAACCAAATGGAGCCATTTATCGTGGAAGTTGACGCATCTGAGGTGGGAGTGGGGGCTGTCTTGTCCCAGGGTACCAGGTCCCTCACCCATCTCCGCCCCTGTGCCTACTTCTCCAGGAAGTTTTCGCCAACTGAAAGTAACTATGATATTGGCAACCGCGAACTCTTAGCCATTAAATGGGCATTTGAAGAGTGGCGCCACTTCCTGGAGGGGGCTAGGCACCAGGTAACGGTCCTTACCGACCACAAGAATCTGGTGTTCCTAGAATCTGCCCGGAGGCTAAACCCGAGACAAGCTCGATGGGCGTTATTTTTTACCAGATTCAATTTTTTGGTTACCTATAGGGCTGGGTCTAAAAATATTAAGGCTGATGCACTGTCGCGTAGCTTCATGGCCAGCCCTCCTTCGGAGGAAGATCCTGCTTGTATTTTGCCTCCAGGTATAATCATTTCCTCGATCGATTCTGATTTAGTCTCTGAAATTGCTGCTGATCAAGGTGCAGCTCCCGGGAACCTTCCTGAGAACAAGCTGTTTGTTCCCCTGCAATTCCGGCTAAGGGTACTTAGGGAAAATCATGACTCCGCACTATCTGGCCATCCAGGCATCCTGGGTACCAAACACCTCATTACCAGAAATTATTGGTGGCCTGGGTTGCCTAAAGACGTTAAGGCCTACGTCGCCGCTTGTGAGGTTTGTGCTAGGTCCAAGACTCCCAGGTCCCGACCAGCGGGCTTACTGCATTCGTTGCCCATTCCCCAGAGACCTTGGACACATATCTCCATGGATTTTATCACCGATTTGCCTCCATCCCAAGGCAAGTCGGTGGTGTGGGTGGTGGTGGACCGCTTCAGTAAGATGTGCCACTTTGTGCCCCTCAAGAAACTACCCAACGCCAAAACGTTGGCTACCTTGTTTGTCAAACACATCCTGCGTCTCCATGGGGTCCCTGTCAATATTGTTTCGGACAGAGGGGTACAATTTGTTTCATTGTTTTGGAGAGCCTTCTGTATGAAGTTGGGGATTGATCTGTCCTTCTCCTCTGCCTTCCATCCTGAAACCAATGGCCAAACGGAGAGGACTAATCAGTCTCTAGAACAATACTTAAGGTGTTTTGTCTCTGACTGTCAATTTGATTGGGTCTCTTTCATTCCCCTCGCCGAATTTTCCCTTAATAACCGGGTCAGTAACTCGTCTGGGGTCTCTCCTTTTTTTTGTAATTTTGGGTTTAATCCACGGTTCTCCTCCGTTTCACCTGGTAGTTCCAACAATCCTGAGGTAGAGGTCGTTCATCGGGAACTGTGCACAGTCTGGGCCCAGGTTCAGAAAAACCTAGAGGTGTCCCAGAGCGTACAAAAAACTCAGGCTGATAAAAAACGTTCTGCTAACCCCCTGTTTATGGTCGGGGATCTGGTGTGGTTGTCGTCTAGGAACTTGCGTCTCAAGGTTCCGTCCAAGAAGTTTGCTCCCCGGTTTATTGGGCCGTATAAGGTCATTGAGGTCCTCAATCCTGTCTCCTTCCGGCTGGAGTTACCCCCGTCTTTTCGGATACACGACGTGTTTCATGCCTCCCTCCTCAAACGCTGCTCCCCGTCGTTGGCTCCCTCGAGGAGACCTCCTGTTCCCATCCTCACCCCGGAGGGGGTGGAATTCGAGGTGGCCAGGATTGTGGACAGCAAGATGGTCCAAGGCTCCCTCCAGTACCTGGTCCATTGGAGAGGATACGGGCCCGAGGAGAGGACTTGGGTACCCGCCCGGGATGTTCACGCTGGGGTATTGGTCAGGAGGTTCCACCTGCGTTTCCCCAGTAAGCCAGGTCCACTTAGAAAGGGTCCGGTGGCCCCTCATAAAAGGGGGGGTACTGTAAAGGATCTGCCAGGCACTGCGGGGTTAACTCCCAGAACTAATCAGTCAGCACCTGAGAATACTTCCCTGAGACTGACTCCTGCTTCCACCATTCAGGCTGGCAGGCTTAGGAGTGGGAGAGCCTATCGTAACCTGGCCAGACTCAGCTAGCTCCCGCCCTCGGTCTATTTAAGCCTGCACTTCCTGTCCCTCGGTGCTTGTTATTGCTTTGGTTTCCTTCCTTGTGGTTCCTGGCCCAGCTACAGCTCCTGCTATTTTTGATCCTGCTCCATACCGACCCTGGCTTACCGACTACTCTTCTGCTTTTCGTTTTGTACCTCGCACACTCCTGGCTTGACTCGGCTCGTTCACCACTCTGGTTGCTCACGGTGTTGCCGTGGGCAACGGCCCCTTTTCCTTGCTTGTGTTCCTTGTATGTTTGTCGTGTTTGTCGTGCACTTACTGAGCGCAGGGACCGCCGCCCAGTTGTACCCCGTCGCCTAGGGCGGGTCGTTGCAAGTAGGCAGGGACAGAGTGGCGGGTAGATTAGGGCTCACTTGTCCGTCTCCCTACCCCCTGCCGTTACAACACCAGTTGGAGCCATCGGTAATTGAAAAATAATACAATTGTGTTGTTAATATATTTATTACCCCTTTCTTTTTGTTTTTGAATTTTGTTTATTGCATACACTTGATTTGGACACATAAGATTAAAAACTGGTTCATTAAATTCAATAAAGCTTTTTGGAATATCACTCCATACATACAGCTTATTTATATGCCCATACAGTGCATCGGGGCATACTTTTCAGAGGTGCTGTTATTAGTAGTGATTATAATCTTTATACTAGTAAACTCAGCAAAGCCCCCCCACACACACACTTTTTTTTCTTTTTACCTTCTTTGTTATCTATTTTCTCTTGGTCAATTTAGACCATAATCCGAAATAATTCCAATAAAACCAACAAATCCCTGAAACCACCCCTCAACTCTTCTGTCCACATTTCTTCATCCAATTAGACCAAATCAATAAAAATTTATCTGCTTTTTCCTTTTATTTATAATAAAAATTTTTGGAAATAAACAATATATTTATTGCCCTGATCAAAGCTTCAAATTCAGGAGGGATCTTGGCTTTCCGATTTGCACATATCACCCTTTTGAAGTGCCTTCAGGCCCACCACTACATTTCTCTAAAATCCTCTTATACTCACACTACTCCCAAGCAAAACATTTACCGGGTCAAGCGGGATCACAAGTTTAAATATGTTATTAATTTCCTCTATGATCTTTGCCCAATAGAGATTAAGCTTGGGGCAGCATCACATCATGTGTATAAGGCTGGCATTTAGTCTATTGCATCTTGGACAGTCTGTGTCAAGTTTGGCGTCAAATTTCTTAAGTCATTTAGGTGTATAGTGAACAGAATGCAGCAAAAAGAGCTAAGACACTCAAAATACATTATTTCTTGATGTAAATGGTGCCGTTTTCAAAGCGTTGCTCCACCGACTTAGTGTAGTGTTTCTGTTACATCCTTCCATTTAGAATAACTCTTATCTATATTATTCTCCATCCTTGCGATAAACAATAAGCTACCGTATATATTTTTTGGCCACGACCCTTTTTCTACATCACCTTAATATATAAAAAAATCTTGTGATCTTAAGCTGTAAAGAATTCGGTATTGATCTGTGCTTTCATTGCTAGCTGTACTTGTAAATAGAATAACAAATTATTATCTGATATCCTATATTTATCTTTAAGATCGTAATAAGCGTACCATTATTAAACCATTGGGTTACCAGGCTTACACCTTTATTCTCTCAAAATTTCCCACAGTGATGTAAACCTGCAATATACTTTTTATTTGCCCATAGAGGTGTAAAAGGTATGTATATCTCGATTTCTAGTCTTTTTTTTCGAGGTATCCCATACATTGCCCCATTTTTCTAAAATGGAAATTAATACTTGTGTCATACAATGTCTGATTGTCATTTCTTTGGCCTAAAGTGGCCTACCCGACTGGAGAAGACATAATTTTTAGGCTACGTTATGGCTTTAATCTGTAGCTAATTTTTTTATTTTTTATTTATGGATTCTAGCCATCAAGCTGTGCATTGTGATTAGGCCTCATACACATTACAGAGCCTTGTGCAGAACCCTTTTTCTGGGGCACACAGACTTTGTGTGTCTCTGCATGAGGCTCATCGGGTGTCCTATATATTCCCTCGAAGCTATTTTTGTTTTAATCTGACAGGAAAAACCTCTGTATGCCTTGTGTAAAATCGGAGGCATTCAGTAAGGGAGGCCCTATTACGGCACACTGAGCTGTAATATGGTTATGTTCACGGTGCTTTAAACTGATAATCCCACACGCTCCTGCATTAAATCCACAGCGCAACCAATTCATATATATGATGATTTGACCAGTGAAAGTCTACATTCAGTTTTGAAGAATTTGAATCAACTCACTAGCACAAAAGTGATTTAAAAGTAGAGCAGAGCTGCCAGGGAATGACATGCTTTCAGAAGATTCTTTAATAAATACAGAAGAATACAGGCAGTCTATAATATGCATCCTATTTGCAGTTTATAGACTGCTCTAAATTGTTCTCTATAGTTTGCTGATCAATATTACAGAAAACGCTGGGAATTTAAAATGAACCCAGCAGCTTGGATCTATTTTCTCATACTATCAATATATTAAAATTAATTTATTACCAGAAAATTAGATATTATTTAAATTAAGTTTTTATATTAAACGTATCAATTTGCCTATCCAAATAAAAATATCAGAAATATTGCCACTGAAGCACACACAAGAGGCTGATATTTACTGTTGTCTGCAGCTCACTTGTCGGCTTTGCTGTGAAGACTGGGGTAGGGTCAGGATAGTTACACTCTACGCCATACACTAATGTTATGACCAGCGGGTTGTGGACCCACAGGGCTACTCCACCGGTTTGGCTTAGGGCTACCTCTAAGGGCGTTATCTAAGTAGCCTTCCCTATACAGGGATCTGGTCCTCGCTGCAGGTAGGCTACGAGGTCGCTACCTCTTGAGGTGGTCCCGCGGAGTAGCTGCTGGCCAAGCGGATTAGAAACAGGCACTAACAGATGGTAGCTTCATGAATGGAAACTTCAGGTTTGACACCGACAATAGGAGGCAGACTGGCAGCTGGATGGAAGCTGATAGCCGATTGCTGGACACTGGTGGATAGCAGAAGACTGGACACAGGCAGATAGTAGACAGCTGGACACAGGCAGGTAGCTGGACATTGGCAGGGAGCTTATAACTGGATACAGGCTAACAACAGATAGCAATAACGGACTGGATACAGGCTGGTAGCAGATAACTGGATACAGGCTGACAACAGATAGCAATAACAGACAGGATACAAAGTGGTAGCGGATAATTGGATACAGGCTGACAACAACCAGGTGGCTTGTAGAGGTGCCTTAAACAGACCTGAAGCAACAGGGATTGGACATGTGAATTTTGAATCTTGCGCACTGGCCCTTTAAGAGATGACCGGAGCACATTTGCGCGCACTAGGGGACATGCAGCTGCGGCTAGAGGAACACAGCAGATGAAGGTACAAGACCCGGCAGCGGGTACCGCCGTTCGGAGTGGACCTGGTGTCGGCGTTACAACTATACACACAGATAAGACTCTGTATTCATCTCCCCTGTTACTCCCTGGGCTCTGGGGAAGGGGCTGTACTACATATTTTCCAAAAGATTTTATTAGTCTATTGACACTTTCCTGACCATTACATCACATTAATTTCAGCTGCCATAAAGCAAATACACCCTGCTGCAATGTCTACACAGAAAATAATGGCTGCATTTAAAAAAAACAACAACAACATTATTTCTCTTTTACACACTAACATTTAATTAATGCAACTAAAATGAAATTCATGATACATCCTCTTTATGGAATTGTTCCTTATGCACATCCCTGATATTTTCTATAAAGTACCATTAAAAGAGGGTACATAAGCCAACCACTAATTTGCAATAATCGTAAGATTGGCTGATCATGAAAAGAACATCATTGCTTTGCTGCTGTTGTGACATCTATTTGAATCTATAAGTTTAGGCGATGGCACTGTTGCAAACTAAGGGGCATCTCCCCATTATGTAGGTATACCTAATAAAATGACCATTTGGTGTATCTGTTTCCAGTTAAAGGTTCAGACCCTGCAAATTTCATTTGCAAAAGTACGTTAGGACCATAGAGCAAAGATTTATAGATCTACCGTATATCTCATTGTTTACCTATTTAATTAAAGCCCCGTGCCATCTCAATAATTCTATTTACTCTGTTCATTCACCGGCAAAAATGTCCTCATTTGATGCTCCAGATTTCATTCTACAAAAAAAGCTAATAAGGCTGTGTTAAAAATGTAATTGTTTTTTATGGACGCATGGGGCACTTAATTAGAAATGACCTGCTGCACTTCGTAAGCAAGAAAACTCGTTTTTGTTAATGCTGTTTTGTTGTAGCGGCTGTTGTGATGCTTAATTATTCATGATATTAGCATGTTTCTTTCTTTTATTTTTAACATTTAGTTCACCCTAGAGCCAATTCAGAGACTTAATGGGATTACATTAGGAATTGCAGACCTGTCATTCTATCGTGTCGCACGAGATACAATATATGCCTTATTATTTTCCACTTCAGGAAGTCAGTTATGGTCTACCAGCTCCATTAACCCTCATTGATTTCATCATTGTCATAGCTAATTTCAGAAGCATCTTTATACAGCGCCATTCTTAGGAACATTATAGTACACACTATTCCAAAAAATCGTTATATTTATGGAGGGAGGCTTCCGTTTTTTAATACATGCATTTCAGGAAATATAATCAAAATCGAAGCTTCTTTCATGACCAGTGATTTACAAGCAGCCAGGACATTACTTATTTAAAGTCAAATAATGCATCAAGAAGACAATCATAGTTAGAACTCTACGGTCATCCTATCTGCATGTTTGATTTCCAGATTGCTCTCCAGACGTCAGTGCAATAGGTAAGTACTTGAGCCTTAAGGTCCTTTTACATGGCCCGATAGGGCTGGTGAAAACGGGCGCCGATCGACAAAACAGCTCATCGATCGGCGCTCATTTGCTTCTTTCACAAGGAGCAATGATCGGTTATGTATGGGCGATGGGTTATGTATGAGCATTGTTACTACGATCGTACATTCCCATACATTTCCATCATGTCGGCAGCACATCTCCCTGTTTACACAAGGAGATGTGCTTCCGGCTATCGACCATTGTCTGTCAGTCCCGTTCTTCCTCTTCTTATGCCCGCCCACCGCCGAATACTGGCACTGCCTGAATGCCAAAATCTCATCTCAGCACGCATCATGTATGGTCCGGTGCCCTTCCCTGCTTCGTCAGGGCCTCAAATCTAGTTACTGCGCATGCGCTGCTATGGGGTCCCGTTGTGGGCACGCATCGGAACAGGACATCGATGCGCCAAGCACAGGATTTCGTGTGTGGTGGGTGAAGGCGAGGAGCTGTCAATCAAAAGTAAGGAGGCGGAGTTAACTCGGAAAGACTTGAGGAATGAAGATATGACTCTTTTCAAACTAAGATATGACTCATGCTCATTATCATGCAGCAGAGGAACACAAAAAAAATGGAATACTAACGGTACAGAGCCTGCTTACGAGATAATTATAGGTTACATTAAAAAAAAAAAAAATTCAACCACCACTACCAGATACTGCTGGCTTAATAGGGGAAATGCTGGTGACAGGTTCCCTTTAAGACATCATGCACATGGTGGAGCTTGTATAGAGGCACATAGGATAAGTTGCAAACATCTGTTCTTTTCGGCGCATTTCATTGTACATTTATTTAAAATTATTTGCTTAAAAAAGAGGTCAGAATTTTGCTGCAACACGAATAGTAAATCCTCGCTTATATCTGCCGCCGTGTAGTGCCTCCTTACAGCACAGTAATCCACAGCTGTTCTCGAACAGAAATGCTTCTAGGGAAGGATACCCCTGTAATACAGCCTCTAATGGAACATGCCATGATTGTTTCTCTGTTAGATTCATACTCTAAGTAAAGTCATGTGAAAGTACCGCATTGTCCATGCATGAGCACGTACAGGGGTTTTCCCATGTAATAAAGTGATAGCATATCGATAGGCTATCCCTTCACTTTTTGATCCTTGAATGGAGTTGTTCTGCAGTTCCTTGGTGAACGAGAGCTCTTCTGAGCAGGTCAAAACTGTGAAAGGGACCAAGCGCTGCAGCCCTTTAATTGTCATGATCCTAATGATCCTAATAATACTCCATCACATTATGTGATCGAAAAAGACATTTAAGGTAGGGCTACTTTGATACTTTTTGTCTCTCAGCCTTCCATTTTTAAAGAGAACTTCTCACCTGCCCCTACAAGTGCAGCTGAGTTCACACGCTCTCCTCTCTCCAGCTCTTGCTGTGACACTGTCCGTAGCTGATTGGACAGTGTCACAGCGATGTTACACGCCCCCTTGCCATTACACGCCTCCTTGCCATTACACGCCCCATTGACAGTTCAGTGGGTTATTTAAAGATCGGGCACCAAATATAGGGAAAAAATGTAAAGTGCCCCAAGGTTTGTGCAGCACTTCCTATTACATGCCGCACTCAGCTGCACATGTATGGGCCGGTGAAAGGTTCTCTTTAACAAACTGCCCTCCAGAGGAATATTTTGAGTTGCATACAGTTCGGTGTTCTTCTGTGGACTGCAGCTACAGCTTGATAGCTAAAATGACAAAGTTATGGTTCAAAAAGTCTCCATGCCTAACTCAAACAGAGAAAATGAAAAGGGTACTACCGAAGAGATATAATGTACTTTTTGTTGTGATTATATTTTCTAGATATCTATTTGCACTTGCACTTATGGACTAAATTTACTTACTTGTTTATGTACTTCCCCGTCTATTTGCTTTCATTTTCCTGGTAAGAAAAAAATCAAATAAATTAACAATTAATGAAATATATCATCACATAGGTACAGTCTATTTTTTTGGTGTCCCTTTTTTGTGGTGCCTTTGACTTAGGTGCATTGTGTCTAGTGTTTTTGAGGGCGTCTTTCACTCCAACCTAAATTTTAACAAAAAAAAAACTTGTGAAGGAGACTTAAATTATGCCCACCAAGATCCAAATCACCAGATACATTGACGTACCCACACACAATCATAACTGCCAGTATTTAAGCCAGGGAGGAATTCAATATTTTGGACATGGAAATACGGCACTCGTCCGGAACGCAACAGAAAGCTCCCTATGGCTCCCTATTAAATCGGAGGCATATAGGAATACAGTAAAGACCCTATGTTCTATGGGTGCACTATCATGACTCTGTACAAAACAGAACTGTAATATGGCTGTGTACGTGAGTCTTTACTATAATGAAGAAGACTAAGTTACTGACTGTGATTTTTGGAATATTACAGGTTAAAAGGGAATACAGTCATGGGCAGCGAGCAATTTGTGGCTGTGGCTTTTGGGATGTAGGACTTGAAATAGAAATACACAGAACTCAGACCCTTGATGCTATTGGTGACAGTGCCGATACCAGCTGGCTTCTATTAGGACGTTTTGTGTGGTCTGTAATTTTGTACAAGTGGAAAGGTCTGCCTTATGCACAAGTGGAGTCCCGATACCATTTAACCCTTCTCCTGCTAAGTGTGCTTATCAGAGCATCAGTGGCATACCCAAAATAAAACATGCACAACCTAGAGCAGAGGCACTCATGTAGAAAAAGGGTCAGTAATGGGAAACGTAAGTCATTCTTTAAATATAGATCATATACAGTATATAGAAAAGCAGTCTGAGATGTTCTGACATTGCGGTCATAAGTGGACTCATATGCTACAGCTTATCCTCATATATCATGAGACATGTTGCATACATGATAACCCTACATGTTTGTAGTCAGTAACCATAGAGACACATAGGTCTGTATTGGAGCTATATAGATAAAACTAGGATATTTTTTAATGAAGACTATTTGGAGAGTTGCTACAATTTTTGTTTTAGATGAATTGGAGCAATTAATAAAATGGCTGTAAAGTATATATAGTCTTTAGTCCAGATCCAATATCTCAAGTCAATTGTTACAATGACAGGGCTGCAGGTAAAAGCAGGTGGGGTCACGCAGTGCCGCATCTGATGCCCCCATAATGATGTAAATTGACCACCTCTGTTTTAGAGCATGTAGGGTTGTGCTGTCTTTATTCCCCCATTAACTTTAAAGGCGAAAAACAGCATGGGCAATTATTTGCATGTTTTACAGCACATGTGATTTTGTATACAAACAGTTCTAGGAACATTTAATTTACTCTTGAAGCAGCTGCATGTCAGAAAGAAGCTTTATGCGTTTTCATGACGAGATAGTGATGCGGTTGCCAACCTCTCCACTATGATCACTGTTGACCCGTGTATGAATAAGGTCAAATAACCCCACGTATTCTCTATGAGACATATCATCTAGAATTCTTACTTTAATTTTCATATAGTTGCTAAAAGTAAAGTTAATACCAATAAACTACCTGGCTTTAAGAGGTTCAAAATTATATTCAACCATTTCTTATCTGCCTTGTCTATTCCTGTTTGGGTTTTTTTTTAAAATAAATTGTATCATCAATACTGATTTTGAGGTGTTAGTGAGAAATTCAAGTAGTATATAAGATTTTAATTCAAGTTTCAGGAAGGCTTTCTTACCACTAGATGGAGCTCTTCATCTACTAATCACATGGAAAGCTGCACACTATGGAAACTTTCATGAAAAAATATTAGTTATGTGGCACAGACATTAATCACAGTTTAATGGGAGCATGGTGTGTGTCACGAAATATAGCTGGATATACCAGAAGACATTTAACATGCCCAGTTAGCAGGAAATAAGTGGGTGGAGACATAAACATTTATATACATTATGATTAAGGAATTCAGCATGTACTCAAGTCATGTATATTTAAAGTCAAAAGTGCTAGATTAACAGGTTGCCTCAGAAAATAGACCATGAAAATCATAGGTATAGAGTCCTATGACTAAGAGCCTAGGGAAATGAATACAGTATTTAATAGAGTTTATGATGAACTAGAACATTTAGCTTATATTGTATCACATGTTTTGTACATGTATATGGATATTAAAATAATTATGTTTCAATGGTGTCGGAGCAATGGAAATCTATTCTGTCAATACAAATAATTATCAGACCTCATTATTCTCATTGTTCCTACACTCCTAAAGTTTAAGGTCAAACAAAAACTGCCCATATGGGTGAATAGATCAGATCATATATACAATTAAAGGACCCGGGTAGCTGGTGGACAAAGATGAAGGACAAAGCCCCAAATTGCCATTGGCAAATTAATTAGCACTTGTTTCAAAGATATCCATTAGGTACTAAACTTATGCTAAAATGTAACTTATTTATTTTAATTTTAGGATCAACTAAAATTAAAATAAATAAAAGTTAAATTTTAGCATAAGTTTACTACCTAATGGGTATCTGGGAAACACGTGCTATTATATTTGCCAATGGCAATTTGGTGCTTTGTCCTAGTTCATATCATAGACATAAAAATAATTCTGCAGATCTAAGTGATAATCATTTTTATCATAGTGACAATCTGATTGTTTTGAAGAAAACAGTTTCATCATTCCAAAAATATACAATAATTTACATCTTAGAATTTCCCATCAATGCAGAAGTAGAATTATTATAATTTCTACTAGTCTGACCAATTTTCTATGGAAGGATCTTTCCAATTTAGCTAAATATATTTTCATGTACACTACCGTTCAAAAGTTTGGGGTCACCCAGACAATTTTGTGTTTTCCATGAAAACTCACACTTCTATTTATCAAATGAGTTGCAAAATGACTAGAAAATATAGTCAAGACATTGACAAGGTTAGAAATAATGATTTTTATTTGAAATAATAATTTTCTCCTTCAAACTTTGCTTTCGTCAAAGAATGCTCCATTTGCAGCAATTACAGCATTGCAGACCTTTGGCATTCTAGCTGTTAATTTGCTGAGGTAATCGGGAGAAATTTCACCCCATGCTTCCAGAAGCCCCTCCCACAAGTTGGATTGGCTTGATGGGCACTTCTTGCGTACCATACGGTCAAGCTTCTCCCACAACAGCTCTATGGGGTTGAGATCTGGTGACTGCGCTGGCCACTCCATTACAGATAGAATACCAGCTGCCTGCTTCTTCCCTAAATAGTTCTTGCATAATTTGGAGGTGTGCTTTGGGTCATTGTCCTGTTGTAGGATGAAATTGGCTCCAATCAAGCGCTGTCCACAGGGTATGGCATGGCGTTGCAAAATGGAGTGATAGCCTTCCTTATTCAAAATCCCTTTTACCTTGTACAAATCTCCCACTTTACCAGCACCAAAGCAACCCCAGACCATCACATTACCTCCACCATGCTTGACAGATGGCGTCAGGCACTCTTCCAGCATCTTTTCAGTTGTTCTGCGTCTCACAAAGGTTCTTCTGTGTGATCCAAACACATCAAACTTCGATTCGTCTGTCCATAACACTTTTTTCCAATCTTCCTCTGTCCAATGTCTGTGTGCTTTTGCCCATATTAATCTTTTCCTTTTATTAGCCTGTCTCAGATATGGCTTTTTCTTTGCCACTCTGCCCTGAAGACCAGCATCCTGGAGTCACCTCTTCACTGTAGACGTTGACACTGGCGTTTTGCGGGTACTATTTAATGAAGCTGCCAGTTGAGGACCTGTGAGGCGTCTATTTCTCAAACTAGAGACTCTAATGTACTTGTCTTGTTGCTCAGTTGTGCAGCGGGGCCTCCCACTTCTCTTTCTACTCTGGTTAGAGCCTGTGTGTGCTGTCCTCTGAAGGGAGTAGTACACACCGTTGTAGGAAATCTTCAGTTTCTTGGCAATTTCCCGCATGGAATAGAACAAGAACAAGAACAAGAACAAGAATAGACTGTCGAGTTTCACATGAAAGCTCTCTTTTTCTGCCCATTTTGAGAGTTTAATCAAACCCAGAAATGTAATGCTCCAGATTCTCATCTAGCTCAAAGGAAGGTCAGTTTTATAGCTCCTCTAAACAACAAAACTGTTTAAAGCGGTACTAACATAATTGCACAAGGGTTTTCAAGTGTTTTCTAATCATCCATTAGCCTTCTAACACAGTTAGCAAACACAATGTACCATTAGAACACTGGAGTGATGGTTGCTGGAAATGGGCCTCTATACACCTATGTAGATATTGCATTAAAAACCAGACGTTTGCCGCTAGAATAGTCATTTAGCACATTAACAATGTATTTAGCGTATTTCTGATTAATTTAATGTTATTTTCATTTAAAAAAACCTGTGCTTTTCTTGCAAAAATAAGGAAATTTCTAAGTGACCCTAAACTTTTGAACGGTAGTGTATGTATCAATTGTGACCGGCAGCAAATTAGTATGTCCACCTTATAGTTTGTTAAACCTTACTCTATTCAAAACCTACAATTTTTTTTTTTTACCTGGAGCAACAATATATGGGCAAAAGTATTGAGACACACCTCTTAACCCCTTCGGGACGAAGCCATTTTTTGCTTTTTTTTGTTTTAATTTTTTACTCCCCGCATTCCATGAGCCATAACTTTTTTATTTTTTTGTCAATCAAGTGGTGTGAGGGCTCATTTTTTGCGGGAGCAGTTGTAGTTTCTATTTAAAGTACCATATAATGTAATGGGAAACTGAAAAAAATTTCTTTGTGGGGTGGAATTGGAAATTGATTCCTCCATTTTTTTTAGGTTTAGTTTTTACAGCTTTCACCGTGTGGTAAAAACGACACCTTAACTTTATTCTGGGTCTCAATATGGCTACTTGATACCAAATTTATATAGTTTATTTTGAAATTTTACTACTTTTACAAAGAAAAAACTATTTGTTAAAAAAAATTGGTTTTGTGTTGCCATATTCTGAGAGCCATAACTTTTAAATTTTTTCTTCGATTCAGCGGTATGAGAGTTTATTTTTTGCTGAACGAGCTGTCGTTTTTAGGCCCCATGCACACGACTGTGCATTTGCGTGCTTATACTATCTGCTATTACGGAGCAGCAATTGCGGATAGTATAGGGCACATTATATCTTATGGGCCAATGCACATGACCATCGTTCCCACGGTACGAGCATTGGCCGGAGCCCGGACCGCAAAAATATAGGACATGTAATTGCGGTCTGGGCTCATTAAACTCAATGCACTCTTGTGCACATCTTGTGTTTACTGTGCACACCTGTTCATGAGGCCTTATTGGTACCATATTTTTGTACATACAACTTTTTGATCACATTTTATTATATTTGGTTTGATACCTAAAATGACCAAAAAACTGTGATTTTGGTGTTTTCATATTTTTTTCCAGTGTTCACCGTGCGAGTTAAATAATGTTATATTGTAATAGTTTGAACTTTTAATACCAATTTTGTTTATTTTTTTTTATTCCTTACATTACTTTAGGGGAAAAAGTGTGAAAAAGTAATATTTTTTTTTAATTTTTAATATTTGTTTTATTTTTTTCACTACTGAAAACTTTTTTTTACACTTTTTATTAGTCCCCCTACGGGATTGGAACCAGCGATCATAAGGTCGCTGGTACAATATACTGCAATACTAAAGTATTGCAGTATATTGTCATTTTTACATGCTTCTGTTAAGCCCCGCCAGATGCAGCTCTTAACAGTAGAAGAACCCCGCGATCGCCCTAACAACTTAGATGCCACGGTCGCTATTGACCGCAATATTTAAGTGGTTAAACGACTAGAAACAGAGCGATCACTGTTCCTGCCCGTTAGTCCATGGTGTCAGCTGTAATACACAGCTTACACCCGCAGCGTATGGAGTGGCCTCAGCGTGTGAGCCGCTCCATACTTCAGCCCCTGCCACACTGCCACTTTACTCTAGAGCAGTCTGATGGACGAGTCTAGGTTTGGTAAATGCCAGGAGAGCGTTACCTGCCTGACTACATTTTGCCAACTGTAAAGTTTGGTGGAGGAGGGATAATGCCACGAAGTGGCAGACCGCGTAAAGTTATAGAGTAGGGTCACCGAGTTCTGAGGCACATAGTGCATAAAAGTCGCCAACGCTCTGCTGACTCAATAACAGCAGCGTTCAAAACCTGCACTGACATTAACATCGTCACAAAATCTTAGTGCTCGGAGCTTCATGTCATGGGTTTCCATGGTCGAGCAGCTGCATGCAATACTTACATCCCCAAGCACAATGCCAAGTGTCGGATGGAGTGGTGTAAAGCACGCTGCCACTGGACTCTGGAGCAGTGGAAACATGTTCTGTGGAGAGATGAATCACGCTTCTCTATCTGACAGTCAGATGGACGAGTCTGGCTTTAGCGAATCCCAGGAGAACATTATCTGCCTGACTGCATTGTGCCAACTGTAAAGTTTGGTGGAAGAGGGATAATACTATTGGGTTGTTTTTCAGGGGTTGGCCTAGGCCTCTTAGTTCCAGTGAAAGGAAATCTTAATGCTTCAGCATACCAAGACATTTGGGACAATTGTATGATTCCAGCTTTGGGGAAGGCCCTTTTCTGTTCCAGTATGTCTGTACGCCAGTGAACAAAGCAAGATCCATTAAATAGGCTCTGTCACCACATTATAAGTGGCCTATATTGTACATGATGTGATCGGCGCTGCAATATAGATTACAGCAGTGTTTTTTATGTAGAAAAACTATCATTTTTGACTTAGTTACGACCTATATTAGCTTTATGCTAATGAGTTTCTCAATGGACAACTGGGCGTGTTTTACTTTTTGGCCAAGTGGGCGTTGTACAGAGGAGTGTATGACGATGACCAATCAGTGACCAATCAGCGTCACACACTTCTCTCCATTCATTTACACAGCACATAGTGATATGGCTATATCGCTATGCGTTGCCACATAAACACAGTATAACATTACTGCAGTGTCCTGACAATGAATATACATTACCTCCAGCCAGGACGGATGTGTATTCAGAATCCTGACCACTTCTCTGCACTTCTCTGTGATTTACAGCACAGCAGGCCTAGTCTCGCGAGATTACTCTGTAAACTGTCATTTACAATGAGATCTCGCTGTGCTGTGCTGTAAATCACAGAGAAGTGCAGAGAAGTGGTCAGGATTCTGAATACACATCCCATCATAACTCCGTCAAAAATGATCGTTTTTCTAAATAAAAGACACTGCTGTAATTTACATTACAGCGCCGATCACATCATGTACAATATAGCGCACTTTTAATGTGGCGACAGAGCCTCTTTAAGTCATGGTGGGGTCAGTTTGGTGTGGAAGAACTTGACTGCCCTCAACCCCATCAAACACCTGTGGGATGCCTTCCAGCATACCAAGATATTTTGGAAAATTGTATACTTCCAACTATAAGGAACAGTTTGGGGAGGACCCTTTCATGTTCCAGCATGACTATGCCCCAGTGTACAAAGCAAGGTCCATAAAGGCATGGTTAGGTGAGTTTGGAGTGGAAGTTGACTGGCCTGCACAGAGCCCTGAGCTTAACCCCATCGTACATCTTTGGGATGAACTAAAACGGCGCTTGTGAGGCAGGCCCCCTGGTCCAACATTAGTGTCTGAACTCACAAATGCTCTTCTGGATGAATGGGCAAAAATTCCCACAGACACAAATCTTGTATACAGCCTTCCCAGAAGCAAGGAAGCTGTTTTAGCTGCAAAAGGGGACCAACTCCACATTAGTGCCTTTGGATTTAGAATGGAATGTTATAAAACCACCTGTACTGTAGGTGTAATGTTCAATATCTCACTTTACCAAATATCGTGATCACAGGCTCCAGGATGCTGCAACATGGTGAGTTGTTTCATGGGGCCCTCACTGCTGCATTATTGTTTCTTTTGCCTGCCTTTTGCTTACCCTAAAAAGGCATTGATATTTTACTTCCCTAGATACCAATTGAGAACAATTGATCTGCAAAGTTAGAAAATGTTGGAGAATTAAAATTTGGAGGGCGGCTACTGCTGTTAAGGAAAAGATAATCCACAATGACCTCATTGTTAACTTCATGTTACAGGCAGGTACAGAGGTCGGCTAAAATGGGTCTTCAGTGTGAAGAACCTACCAAACATCTACCCATATTTTAATGTCATTTGGTGGTGGGGGGTATAGTACTTACTCAGGGGTGGGATCTGGCTGCTTCACCCCGGTTCTCCCAAACCGGCTGATAAAATTACAGCCAGTTCGGAGAATGTGGGTGAAGCAGGAACCCGGAACTGGTCCCCTGTACTCATTTGTATCCGCCTCATTAGGACGTGGATACAATTGATTTGTCTAGCGCTGCCTGGTAAGGCACAGGATGCCTCGCCATTCGGCACTTTAGCGATGATGCAGTCAGCGCGATGATGTCAATTTGCTGCTGCGTCGTGCCGCTGGATGAGGCCTGGCATTGCTGGAGGATGGCGCGGGAATGGGGACAGGTGAGAATATAATGTTTTTTTTTCTTTTACTGTGTACAGTGTTGGAGGCACTATCTACAGGGGACTCTATAGGGGGCCCTATCGACAGGGGACCCTACAGGGGGGGCACTATCTACCGGGGACTCTATAGGTAGCCCTATCAACAAGGGATGCTACAGGGGGCACTATCAACAGGGGACGCTATAGGGAGTTCTATCTACAGCGGACGCTACAGGGAGCACTATCTACAGGGGACTCTATAGGTAGCCCTATCAACAACGGATGCTACAGGGGGCACTATCAACAGGGGACTCTATACGGAGTTCTATCTACAGCAGACACTACAGGGAGCACTATCTACAGGGTACTCTATAGGGGGCTCTATCTACAGGGGGCACTCTACAGGGGACTATATAGCGGGCCCTATCAACAGGGGATGTTACGGGGGGCACTATCTACAAAGGACTATATAGGAGACCTATCTACAGGGGCCCTAACTACAGGGGATTCTACAGGGGGTACTATCTACAGGGGACTCTATAGGGGGCCCTATCTACAGGGGATGCTACAGGGGGAACTATCTACAGGGGACTACAAGGGGCTCTATAAAAAGGGGACTCTATGGGGGGCCTTATCTACAGGGGCCCTATCTATAGAAGGCCCTGTCTACAGGGGACTCCATGGGGGGCACGATCTACATGGGACACTATGGGGCACTATCTACAGGAGGCTCTATGGGGCACTATCTACAGAGGGCTCTATGGGGAGTAATATCTACAGAGGGCTCTATGAGGGGCACTATCTACAGGGGGTTCTATGAGGGGCACTATCTACAGGGAGCTCTATGAGGGGCACTATCTACAGGGGGCGCTATGAGGGGTACCAATCTGAGAAGACTTCACCTGGGAGTCACTAAATGTAAATGTTTATTCTCCCTGTGACTGATCAGTACTGTAGTCACTGTATGATCTGCAGCCAGATGATGGGTGTATCGTTCTTTTTTGTGACACAGTAACATCCAGCATATCCTAACCATTGTTCAGGTTATACTGGGAGCTGTAGTTTTATGCAATACAAACGTATATGGAAGGGGTTAAACAGAATTTGCAAATGATCACTGTACTGAGCTGTATATTTGTTGTACTGAGCTTTGTTCTGGTGCTGTATATATGTACTGAGCTTTGTAGAGGTGCTGTATATATGTACTGAGCTTTGTTCTGGTGCTGTATATATGTACTGTGCTTTGTTCTGGTACTATATATGTACTGAGCTTGTTTCCAGAGTTATATACACTACCGTTCAAAAGTTTGGGGTCACCCAGACAATTTTGTGTTTTCCATGAAAACTCACACTTCTATTTATCAAATGAGTTGCAAAATGACTAGAAAATATAGTCAAGACATTGACAAGGTTAGAAATAATGATTTTTATTTGAAATAATAATTTTCTCCTTCAAACTTTGCTTTCGTCAAAGAATGCTCCATTTGCATCAATTACACCATTGCAGACCTTTGGCATTCTAGCTGTTAATTTGCTGAGGTAATCGGGAGAAATTTCACCCCATGCTTCCAGAAGCCCCTCCCACAAGTTGGATGGGCACTTCTTGCGTACCATTCGGTCAAGCTGCTCCCACCACAGCTCTATGGGGTTGAGATCTGGTGACTGCGCTGGCCACTCCATTACAGATAGAATACCAGCTGCCTGCTTCTTCCCTAAATAGTTCTGGCATTATTTGGATGTGTGCTTTGGGTCATTGTCCTGTTGTAAGATGAAATTGGCTCCAATCAAGCGCTGTCCACAGGGTATGAGATGGCGTTGCAAAATGGAGTGATAGCCTTCCTTATTCAAAATCCCTTTTACCTTGTACAAATCTCCCACTTTACCAGCACCAATGCAACCCCAAACCATCACATTACCGACACCATGCTTGACAGGTAGCGTCAGGCACTCTTCCAGCATCTTTTTAGTTGCTCTGCGTCTCACAAATGTTCTTCTGTGTGATCCAAACACCTCAAACTTCGATTCGTCTGTCCATAACACTTTTTTCTAATCTTCCTCTGTCCAATGTCTGTGTGCTTTTGCCCATATTAATCTTTTCCTTTTATTAGCCAGTCTCAGATGTGGCTTTTTCTTTGCCACTCTGCCCTGAAGGCCAGTATCCCGGAGTCGCCTCTTCACTGTAGACGTTGACACTGGCGTTTTGCGGGTACTATTTAATGAAGCTGCCAGTTGAGGACCTGTGAGGCGTCTATTTCTCAAACTAGAGACTCTAATGTACTTGTCTTGTTGCTCAGTTGTGCAGCGGGGCCTCCCACTTCTCTTTCTACTCTGGTTAGAGCCTGTGTGTGCTGTCCTCTGAAGGGGGTAGTACACACCGTTGTAGGAAATCTTCAGTTTCTTGGCAATTTCTCGCATGGAATAGCCTTCATTTCTAAGAACAAGAATAGACTGTCGAGTTTCACATGAAAGCTCTCTTTTTCTAGCCATTTTGAGAGTTTAACCAAACCCACAAATGTAATGCTCCAGATTCTGAACTAGCTCAAAGGAAGGTCAGTTTTATAGCTCCTCTAAACAGCAAAACTGTTTACAGCGGTGCTAACATAATTGCACAAGGTTTTCAAGTGTTTTCTAATCATCCATTAGCCTTCTAACACAGTTAGCAAACACAATGTACCATTAGAACACTGGAGTGATGGTTGCTGGAAATGGGCCTCTATACACCTATGTAGATATTGCATTAAAAACCAGACGTTTGCAGCTAGAATAGTCATTTAGCACATTAACAATGTATTTAGTGTATTTCTGATTAATTTAATGTTATTTTCATTGAAAAAAACTGTGCTTTTCTTGCGAAAATAAGGAAATTTCTAAGTGACCCTAAACTTTTGAACGGTAGTGTATGTATCAATTGTGACCGGCAGCAAATTAGTATGTCCACCTTATAGTTTGTAAAACCTTACTCTATTCAAAACCTAAAATTTTTTTTTTTACCTGGAGCAACAATATATGGGCAAAAGTATTGAGACACATCTCTTAACCCCTTCAGGACGAAGCCATTTTTTGCTTTTTTTGTTTTCATTTTTTACTCCCTGCCTTCCATGAGCCATAACTTTTTTATTTTTTTGTCAATCAAGTGGTGTGAGGGCTAATTTTTTGCGGGAGCAGTTGTAGTTTCTATTTAAAGTACCATATAATGTAATGGGAAAATGAAAAAAAATTATTTGTGGGGTGGAATTGGAAATTGATTCCTCCATTTTTTTTAGGTTTAGTTTTTACAGCTTTCACCGTGTGGTAAAAACGACACCTTAACTTTATTCTGGGTCTCAATATGGCTACTTGATACCAAATTTATATAGTTTATTTTGAAATTTTACTACTTTTACAAAGAAAAAACTATTTGTTAAAAAAAATTGGTTTTGTGTCACCATATTCTGAGAGCCATAACTTTTACATTTTTTCGTCGATTCAGCGGTATGAGAGCTTATTTTCTGCTGAACGAGCTGTCGTTTTTAGGCCCCATGCACATGACTGTGCATTTGCGTGCTTATACTATCTGCTATTACGGAGCAGCAATTGCGGATAGTATAGGGCACATTATATCTTATGGGCCAATGCACATGACCATCGTTCCCACGGTACGAGCATTGGCCGGAGCCCGGACCGCAAAAATATAGGACATGTAATTGCGGTCTGGGCTCATTAAACTCAATGCACTCTTGTGCACATCTTGTGTTTACTGTGCACACCTGTTCATGAGGCCTTATTGGTACCATATTTTTGTACATACAACTTTTTGATCACATTTTATTATATTTGATTTGATACCTAAAATGACCAAAAAACA
The DNA here is from genome assembly GCF_050947455.1 of Rhinoderma darwinii. Taxonomy (NCBI): domain Eukaryota; kingdom Metazoa; phylum Chordata; class Amphibia; order Anura; family Rhinodermatidae; genus Rhinoderma; species Rhinoderma darwinii. The sequence continues at coordinate 51,275,450 of NC_134692.1, forward strand.
GCGATTTTGGTGTTTTCATATTTTTTTCCAGTGTTCACCGTGCGAGTTAAATAATGTTATATTGTAATAGTTTGAACTTTTAATACCAATTTTGTTTATTTTTTTTATTCCTTACATTACTTTAGAGGAAAAAGTGGGAAAAAATTATATATTTTTAAAAAATTTTATATTTGTTTTATTTTTTTCACTACTGAAAACTTTTTTTTACACTTTTTATTAGTCCCCCTACGGGATTGGAACCAGCGATCATTAGGTCGTCGCTGGTACAATTTACTGCAATACTAAAGTATTGCAGTATATTGTCATTTTTACATGCTTCTGTTAAGCCCCGCCAGATGCAGCTCTTAACAGTAGAAGAACCCCGCGATCGCCCTAACAGCTTAGATGCCACGGTCGCTATTGACCGCAACATTTAAGTGGTTAAACAACCAGAAACAGTGCGATCACTGTTCCTGCCCATTAGTCCATGGTGTCAGCTGTAATACACAGCTGACACCCGCAGCGTATGGAGTGGCCTCAGCGTGTGAGCCGCTCCATACTTCAGACCCTGCCACACTGCCACTTTACTCTAGAGCAGTCTGATGGACGAGTCTAGGTTTGGTAAATGCCAGGAGAGCGTTACCTGCCTGACTACATTTTGCCAACTGTAAAGTTTGGTGGAGGAGGGATAATGCCACGAAGTGGCAGTCCGCGTAAAGTTATAGAGTAGGGTCGCCGAGTTCTGAGGCACATAGTGCATAAAAGTCGCCAACGCTCTGCTGACTCAATAACAGCAGAGTTCAAAACCTGCACTGGCATTAACATCGTCACAAAATCTTAGTGCTCGGAGCTTCATGTCATGGGTTTCCAAGGTCGAGCAGCTGCATGCAATACTTACATCCCCAAGCACAATGCCAAGTGTCGGATGGAGTGGTGTAAAGCACGCTGCCACTGGACTCTGGAGCAGTGGAAACATGTTCTGTGGAGAGATGAATCACGCTTCTCTATCTGACAGTCAGATGGACGAGTCTGGCTTTAGCGAATCCCAGGAGAACATTATCTGCCTGACTGCATTGTGCCAACTGTAAAGTTTGGTGGAGGAGGGATAATACTATTGGGTTGTTTTTCAGGGGTTGGCCTAGGCCTCTTAGTTCCAGTGAAAGGAAATCTTAATGCTTCAGCATACCAAGACATTTGGGACAATTGTATGATTCCAGCTTTGGAGAAGGCCCTTTTCTGTTCCAGTATGTCTGTATGCCAGTGAACAAAGCAAGATCCATTAAATAGGCTCTCTCAGCACATTATAAGTGGCCTATATTGTACATGATGTGATCGGCGCTGTAATGTAGATTACAGCAGTGTTTTTTATGTAGAAAAACTATCATTTTTGACGGAGTTACGACCTATATTAGCTTTATGCTAATGAGTTTCTCAATGGACAACTGGGCGTGTTTTACTTTTTGGCCAAGTGGGCGTTGTACAGAGGAGTGTATGACGATGACCAATCAGTGACCAATCAGCGTCACACACTTCTCTCCATTCATTTACACAGCACATAGTGATATAGCTATATCGCTATGCGTTGCCACATAAACACAGTATAACATTACTGCAGTGTCCTGACAATGAATATACATTACCTCCAGCCAGTACGGGATGTGTATTCAGAATCCTGACCACTTCTCTGCACTTCTCTGTGATTTACAGCACAGCAGGCCTAGTCTCGCGAGATTACTCTTTAAACTGTCATTTACAACGAGATCTCGCTGTGCTGTGCTGTAAATCACAGAGAAGTGCAGAGAAGTGGTCAGGATTCTGAATACACATCCCATCATAACTCCGTCAAAAATGATCGTTTTTCTAAATAAAAAACACTGCTGTAATTTACATTACAGCGCCGATCACATCATGTACAATATAGGGCACTTTTAATGTGGCGACAGAGCCTCTTTAAGTCATGGTGGGGTCAGTTTGGTGTGGAAGAACTTGACTGCCCTCAACCCCATCAAACACCTGTGGGATGCCTTCCAGCATACCAAGATATTTTGGACAATTGTATACTTCCAACTATAAGGAACAGTTTGGGGAGGACCCTTTTATGTTCCAGCATGACTATGCCCCAGTGTACAAAGCAAGGTCCATAAAGGCATGGTTAGGTGAGTTTGGAGTGGAAGTTGACTGGCCTGCACAGAGCCCTGACCTTAACCCCATCGTACATCTTTGGGATGAACTAGAACGGCGCTTGTGAGCCAGGCCCTCTGGTCCAACATTAGTGTCTGAACTCACAAATGCTCTTCTGGATGAATGGGCAAAAATTTCCACAGACACAAATCTTGTATACAGCCTTCCCAGAAGCAAGGAAGCTGTTTTAGCTGCAAAAGGGGACCAACTCCACATTAGTGCCTTTGGATTTAGAATGGAACGTTATAAAACCACCTGTACTGTAGGTGTAATGTTTAATATCTCACTTTACCCAATATCGTTATCACAGGCTCCAGGATGCTGCAACATGGTGAGTTGTTTCATGGGGCCCTCACTGCTGCATTATTGTTTCTTTTGCCTGCCTTTTGCATACCCTAAAAAGTCATTGATATTTTACTTCCCTAGATACCAATTGAGAACAATTGATCTGCAAAGTTAGAAAATGTTGGAGAATTAAAATTTGGAGGGCGGCTACTGCTGTTCAGGAAAAGATAATCCACAATGACCTCATTGTTAACGTCATGTTACAGGCAGGTACAGAGGTCGGCTAAAATGGGTCTTCAGTGTGAAGAACCTACCAAACATCTACCCATATTTTAATGTCATTTGGTGGTGGGGGGTATAGTACTTACTCAGGGGTGGGATCTGGCTGCTTCACCCCGGTTCTCCCAAACCGGCTGATAAAATTACAGCCAGTTCGGAGAATGTGGGTGAAGCAGGAACCCGGAACTGGTCCCCTGTACTCATTTGTATCCGCCTCCTTAGGACGTGGATACAATTGATTTGTCTAGCGCTGCCTGGTAAGGCACAGGATGCCTCGCCATTCGGCACTTTAGCTATGATGCAGTCAGCGCGATGATGTCAATGTGCTGCTGCGTCGTGCCGCTGGATGAGGCCTGGCATTGCTGGAGGATGGCGCGGGAATGGGGACAGGTGAGAATATAATGTTTTTTTTTCTTTTACTGTGTACAGCGTTGGAGGCACTATCTACAGGGGACTCTATAGGGGGCCCTATCGACAGGGGACCCTACAGGGGGGGCACTATCTACCGGGGACTCTATAGGTAGCCCTATCAACAAGGGATGCTACAGGGGGCACTATCAACAGGGGACGCTATAGGGAGTTCTATCTACAGCGGACGCTACAGTTTTTCTATCATATTCCGCAGATGCTTCATAGGATTGAGATTTTGGGAATTTGGAGGCCAAGTCAACATTTTGAACTCTTTGTCCTCTTCTCAATTCATGAGCAATGCTTGCAGTGTGGCGCATTATCCTGATTAAAGAGGCCACTGCCATTAGGGAATACCGTTGCCATGAAGGGGTGTACTTGGTTTGCTGCAATATTTAGATAGGTGCTACGTGTCAAAGTAACATACACATGAATGCTAATGACCCAAGGTTTTCCAGCAGAACATTGCCCAGAGCATAACACTGTTTTCGCTGTCTTGCCTACTTCTCATAGTGCATCCTGGTGCCATCTCTTTCCCAGGTAAGCGGTGCACAAGCACCCGGCATCCACATGATGTAAGAGAAAACGTGATTAATCAGACCAGGCCTCTTTAGGCGCTTTTGGTGGTGGACAGGGGCCAGCACCGTTCTGGGACTATGCAGCCCCAAATGTAAGAAGCTGCAATGCAGTGTCTGTTCTGATACCTTTCTATCATAACCAGCATGAACTTTTTTAGCAATTAGTGCTACAGTAGCTCTTCTGTAGGAACAGAGCAGACAGGCTAGTCTTTGATTCATCGATTGTCTTTCCTTGGACCAGTTTTTGTAGGTACTAACCACTGCATACTGGAAACACCTCTCAAGACCTGCAATTTTGGAGATGCTCTGTCGTCTAGCCATCACAATTAGGCCCTTGTCAAAGTTGCTGAGATCCTTACACTTGCCTATTTTTCCAACTGCCATAGCATCAACTTCAACAACTGACTGATTACTTGCTGCCTAATATATCCCACCGATTGACAGGTGCCATTGTAACGAGATAATTAAAGTTATTCACTTCACATTTCAATGGTTTTAACCTTATGGCTAAATGATATGTATATTACATAGACACATTTCCGAAGTCAGATACCAGGATCGTAGCTTACAATGTCCCATGATCTTGAAGGACCTTGCCAATTCTCACAGGACTTGGGCAATTTCACCAGCGCAACGGAATGTACTGGGGCAGACTGGTAACAGTAGTAAAAACTACTCTTCAGCCAATAAGTATAATGTTTTATTTATAAAGGATATTTCCCTCCACACCACTTTTGAATAATGTTTTATTCTTCATGATATGTCCTCTTTAAGACTGTGTTCATATCAGCGTTGCCCTTCCATTGAGAGGTTCCGTCTGAGGTTTCCGTCGGTTAACCCCTTAACGGAAAGGCAAACTGAAACCTTAGCTTCTGTTTCCCTCACCATTGATCTCAATGGTGAGAAAAACGTTGCTGAAGGTTTCCGTTTGTCACCGTTGTGACAGAGTACCATTGTTCTTGACGGAATCAATAGCGCAAATGGAACCCCTCAACGAAAGGGCAACGCTGATGTGAACATGCCCTAACCGAGCCTGTAAAGATACTCACTGCTTGAGTGCCTATGTGCCCCACGTCTGCATCTAGCTCTGATACCTTGCTTTTTTTATGATGTACCTGGCTGTAAACTATTAATTAGTTTCTGGCTCCTGCTCCTATGCTTTTTTTTCCAGGGTGCTACCACAGCTAATCTAGCCTTTGCCTCTGACCTCTGGCTACACAATGACTTTGTGTTTATGTGCTGGATCTTGTTGCATAGTTACTAGCCATTGGAGACGATCCTGTACCCTGTAGCAAAAACCATACCTTTGTGCGGGAGATAAGAATGAATACAAGGACTCTCTCAGGGCCCTTTTACATGGGCCAATGATCAGGCAAATGAGCGTCATATGAACACTCGTTGCCGATCATTGCCCTGTGTAGATAGGGCAACGATCAGCTGATGAACGAGGAAACGCTTGTTCATCGGCTGATTATATCGTTCATGCAGCACAAAATATGTATGAACAGAGAGATGTGCTGCTGACATGATGCATAACCAATCATTGCTCCTTGTGAAAGGAGCAAATGAGCGCCAATCAACAAGCCCACACGGTGCGAGACCTAGGTTAGCCTGTGCCAATCTGATTGTGGTGTTAGAGGGTCTATTCACTGTCCTCGTAACAATGATCTTTAAATTGGTCTTACACTATAATAAAATGGTGCACCAGAGGCTTGAATTAGGATAAAGTACCACTGTCTAATCTACTCCCTGATACTGGGAAGCATATTGAAAAACTGCACCACAAATGCTCTGATGGAGCCCAGCCTAAGTGTGAAATAGAATATAACAGGCAGTTTGGCAAAAAAAAAACAAAAAAAAAACAAGGGTCAGTTTCAAATGGTTTTTGTTGATGTTACACATGGAGGTCCAAATTCCAAAAAAAATAGAAATCTTATCTGGAAAATCTCATGTCCCAAGTATTCTGGAAAATGTTCTGTATATGAACTAATTAAGTACAATCTTATTATCACAAGTTTTGTCAGTTTACGAAAGGTTTTATTACAGCCTGCTGATTATTATCAATTTCTTTATACCATGCTAACAATCATTAATCATTTTCATTCACATCTAAACAACCTGACTTGTCATCAGATTAAAAAAAAATAAAAAATCTCCATTTGGAACATAATTGATTAATAATTGACTGGCTTTATTGAATTAATGACGTCTCCTTTCCTGATACATAGCAGATTTTTGGTACAAAGCACGCAATTCCTGAGCGAGAACGTGGCCTTTCAGTATGTCATATCCAGAATAAATGTTAAAATATAAACTTCAAAACCTGGCCAAGCCAACATCTAGAATTACAGGGGCAGCGCTGTGTCATGTAATGTTACCCTTCATGTGAATGATGTTTTAATAAACCAGGCTGCTTTTCATTGCTTTGGTTAACACTTAAGAGACCAGCAATTTGGAGTTGCAAAATAGTGTGAAATTTAGGTTGATTCCATATTCCCAGTCATATTTATTATACTATGTATTTAGCTGAATGCCACCATGACGTCAAAATATATATTTATGTGAAGCTTTCCTTTCCCACTGAAGAAAGACTTGTTTGTGGAGATGGGGTTGCAATTCTTTACATGGACAAGGGGAAGTTATTTTAGCATATAGTGCATGCTGCTATGTTCATTAATTCATAAATTATACCCATACGTTTTAACATTTTTATTTGCATAGTGGTAAGTATTCATGACTATTGCCCTAGTGTAACTTGAAAAATACATTGTACAGGGTTTGAATATATGGAAAGTTATACATTAAAATTGGGTGGTCTCAAAATCAATGGGGCACATTCCTATCTGGTTAGCTTTTTGTGTCAGAAAATTAGAATCATCTTGTCCAACACAGGTAAGAGAATGTGACTATCTATGTTGTAATGGTGCAGCTCAATGGCGGCTCGATGAGGTTTAGACACACGACTGTTTAGCTAATCAGGGAGCACGGCGACCCAACACCAATTGCGGGGATGCCGCTGGGCCAATCAGAGAACTGGCTATCTGGCCATATAGAGCGCTATGCATTCTACTTCAATATACTGACTTCTGTCTTATAGCTGATGCAGCTGTATATTACAGCTGACATCCTGCTGTAATGTTTAGGATCGGAGATAACTCCGATCTCGGCTGTTTAACATTTCAGATACTGCAGTTAATAGTGACCGCGGCATTTAAGTAGTAAGATAGAGGTCCCTCTATCATCCCATTGCCTCCCCCCTAGGATGCAATAGCGGAGTGCAGATGAGTAGTCATGGTGGCTGGGCCCCCAGGTCTGCCGGTTTCACCTCTTATTAATCCCTGCCAGAGGCAGAGCTGAATAGCAGACCATTAAAAGTACCATACGCTTCAATACATAATGCAATAATGAAAACAATAAAAAAAAGAAACAAAAGCAGTATTGCTGCTTCTGTAAAAGTCTGAACTATTATAATATAATGTTATTTTTCCCACCGTGAACACCGTAAAAAAAAGAAAAATTGCCAGAATTGCTGTTTACTTGTCACCTCTCCCCTAAAAAATGTAATACAAAGTGATAAAATGTATCTACCCCAAAATAGTGCTAATAAAAACGACGGCTACCTTTACAAAAAAAGAAGCCATCACACCGCTCTATAGACAAAAAAATAAAAAAAGTTCTGACTTTCAGAATATGACGTTACAATTTTTTTTCTAACGTTCTTTTTTATGAAAGTAGTGAAACAAAAAAACACTATATAAATGTTATATCTCCATAATCGTATTGATCCGCAGAATAAAAATAATTTGGGTTTTTTACCACATGGTGAACGCCATAAAAACGAAACCCCCAAAAAAACAAACACTTTTTTTTATATACCACCCCACAAATAATTTTTTAGCATGTTTTGTGGTACATTATATGGTACAATGAATGGTGCCATTAAAAACTACAGCTCATCCTTCAAAAAACAAGCCCTCATGGTTATAGCGACAGAAAAATAAAAAAATAAATGGCTCTTAAAAGGAGGGAAGGGAAAAATTAAAAATAGCCTGGTCCTTTTAGGGTTAAAGTAAAAAAAAAAATACTGGCAAAATACTTATATCTTCGTTTTCTATGATATTTTTCTGTCCCATGTCCCAATCCTAAGGATAAAATAAAACTAGTGCATGTTGAACAGGATGGCTTGGAAAATTATTGCACACCAAAGTATTATGGTTCCATACAACATTTAAGTTGTACGGAGCCATAATATGGAAGCTATGGAATTCTAATGGACCCTACTGTATGCCTCCGAAATAATACAGGTAAATGTTTTTTTTCAGTTGGATTTTGTATGAATCCAACAGAAAAAAATTGTGGCATGCTTCCATCGGATTCTGTATTAAGAAGCTATTTTACCCTAGAATAATTTCGTAATATGGTACAGTACAGAGCACCATACGGCAGCACTTGTACAATGCTGCAGGGACACCACGTGCCTCCATACAGCCTATTTCTTGGCAAAAGATGACGAACTGGAGAACAGATCTTCCGGACACTACTGTGCATGCAGTCTTAGACTGCTCCTCTGCTTTGTCTTTACTTGAAACCACGCTCACAAAATCTTTTCCTCAAAGCAGTTTTCCAGGACCAACTATGTGATGGCAACATAAGGCAAGGCAAATAACTTAATAAAAAATTACCACTGACGAAAATTTCCTGATTTTCCAAATGCATTGGTGAGCATTTGACGCTGAACCCATGTGAATTTGAGACTTCCGGTGATGTCCTGTCCGTTCTGTGGCAGAGCTATCTTCTGGCCTCCTAAATGTACGGAGCATCATGAAGTGATGTCAGTTATAGAGAGTGGCCTGGATTTGCTCTGATCTACATAGAGCATACGCAGTTCAAACCAACTTTCTTTGCCCCACACATGCTCAATTCATTTTCTCAAGTGCGCAAAAGTCATTGGTCCATCACTATAACAGGAGCAACAGGATCTACAGGGTATAGTAAACGATCTCTAGGATTAGAGAGATGATCTTCTACAGTAAAATGGGGGTAGAAAGACGGCACTGGGAGTTCTGCTACTGAACTGAGAAGCGTGGTTTGGTAGCTTCTAGAGATGCTAGCGTTATGAATTGTGGGGGATATAGGCTATAGAGAAGGTCCGGAAACTGCCGCGGACCGGAACTTATGGATTTAAACAAACAATGGCAGAATTTCAGGAGACGAGGGATCATCAGGAAAATAAGAAAATCTGAAAAAAGGTATTTGAGGTGAATTTTTGGAACCAATCTAGTGCGGCCAGACATTTTTAAAATGTTGAAAGTAGTATTGGAAATCCCATTTAAACAATAGTGTCCCTGAGTTCGTTCCAATCCATTGATAGACCCCTGTTATGTGTGTCAGAATTCGACAAGCCTGATTGTTTTAAGAGCTTGTATAAAGTTTTGCATAACGTCTCAAAAACTATAAGTTTTTCCTGTAATTTCTTAGCTCATTAACTTCTAGTTTACTATCCCCTTAACCATGGTTGATATATTTCTGGAGAACCTCTTTGAGATTTGTGTTTTCCAAAAAAACATTTTGGGTAAAACTACTATAGTCAATAGAAGAGTTACCTGAACATAGTCTTTCAACACCACCCGGAACTACATGTCTGAACTGAAATAGAGGAAAATGTTAAACATGTTTATTTTTGTAAAGTAGTACCGAAGTGAAAATTGTTGCCAGAAATATTTTAGGTAAGGACTTTTTTAGGTAAAGACTGCTAGCCATACATCTTGTTATAATTAGCTTTCAGGTAAATTCCCTTGTGGCCAATGCAGTATTTGAACTGAGCATATTAGAAACAGAAAATCCGCAGCATAGTACAATGGCAGCAAAGTGGATGGGATTTGAACAAAATTCATCCAGACGCTGATAAATTATGAGCGGAAAAAATGCTCAGAAATTGACCTGCGGTGCGTTTTTTTTAATCTGCAGCATGTCAATGTCAACTGTGTTTGCGTAATCACTGCTTTTTTGTTTTGCGGGGTTTCCCCATTGAATTCAATGGGAAGGTAAAACCTGCAACAAATATCAGATATTGCGATTTTCGCAGCAGAAAAGCTGCGGTTCCACCGCAAAAATCACAACTCAGAAAAAAAATAATCTTATACTTACCAAGAATTTTGTGCTTCTTCATCCAGGCCGGCCACCTGGGATGACGTTTCATCCCATGTGACCGCTGGAGCCAATCAGGCTGCAGCGGTCACATGGGATAAAACGTCATCCAAAGAGGCCGGCCAGCAGGACAGCAGAGGGACGCGTCGCCATAGCAGATGTAGTATGAAATTATTTTTTTCAGGTGCGTCTTATGCAGCGGACATTCCAGCCGAAGAACTGCACCACAATTTGGTGCGTTTTTTCGGCTGGAATTTCCTGCGGTGCCCAGGGCGGATATGCTGTGTGCTTTTACAGACCATGTCTGGGGGTGGAGCAGGAGCAGGGAGCAGATTGAGAAAAAGAGATTATATATGCTTAGATATGTGATAGATAGAGGTAGGGCAGCAGAATGTCCTCTCCTATGTGTGCAGAGTATAGAAGACATGATATTAGTTAGGCACTCTCCACTAGCTCAAAGAAAACTGAGAATTAGAGATAGAGCCTGCAGAGGGGAAAACTGCTAAACCATGCAGAATACAAGTCATATAATGCCCAGAAATAGTGTTATTCTTCATGTACACACACATGACAGCTTATTCTGAGAAGTCCCCTGAAAAGTAAGGTATGCTTTAAGGTCTTTTCAGCTATGGGGCAAGTTCTGAACGAGGTCGCTTCTTTTGCTGTGGTAGTCCTGTGTTTAGGTCACAGGGACACTGGTTCGTTTTTTTGTTTAGGGTGTACTCGGGACAGTGCATGAATCCCCATGGATAGACAGTAAACAGTGGTTATTACCGCTGAAAACCCATCCCCATTATCATGAATGATTGGGTAAGATTGAATCATTTACCTTTTGTCGTTTGGAATCGCACTGTGTATCAGATGAATATATACAACTTTACTGTGCACTCTGTGTGTAACCTCTCATTAGCTCCCCTTTCAAGCGTTTTGCATTTTGGCATGTTTTTTTATGTCATACACTTTACTGAAAATACAATAAAAAATTATTTGTTTCAATTCTACTTGTTTCACCATTCTACTGGTTGATATTAGAAAGTTGCATAACTGTGTAAATATGTAATATGGTATACCACATGACATAAATCTCTTATTCAATACTAACTAGTTGCCATTAGACAAAAAACCCTGTTTTCCAACTACCATAAAGAGAAAATAAATAAATAAATAAGGATAAAGTAAATTCTTTAATGTGCTATATGTAGCAATAGGACAGACCACATGAAAATTAAAATTGTCACTGCTTGAGTGCCGGGTAAACGTATGCAAGATTGCTGCACATGCACTAGTGTGACACACCCATGAACCAACGTGAAATAACCGCTATCTTTAGGCAGTCAATGGCTGGAGTGTGTGCTATAGTCTAACCGCCAGAAGCAGGAATTAAAATAAGAGGAGCCCCCCCGACATGTTTCGCTACTGCTGTAGCGTCCTCAGCAGTAGCGAATTTACTTTATCCTTATTTATTTATTTTCTCTTTATGGTAGTTGGAAAACAGGGTTTTTTGTCTAATGGCAACTAGTTAGCATTGTGTATTGTGCCCACCAACTACCTAGGATCTCTTTCATTTTTGCTAGCATAAATCTCTTATTGGCACAATTTCTCAGAATAAAATAATATTATAACAAAAATAACAAAGTTTGTAAGAGGTTAGTTCTATGATGAGATATAAGTTTTATTACAACTTCATATGAGAACAACCATCTTCTGAGGATCCATTAATATTACAGCTATAAACTAATTATTAGTATTCTCTGAGTGAATTATATGAACATAAATTCATGGTGAATCTAAATTTTATTCATTGGGCTTTGTATAAATCATTAATCTCATATTTGCAGATATTTTGATATTTTAACATACTAATTAATGGATTGTTTGTGATCCAGCTTTTGTTGCTTTATATATATATATATATATATATATATATATATATATATATATATATATATCATATATTTTAATTGCAATATTTAAATATATAATTGAATCATTATAAAGGATCTGCCAGACACAGCTTCTGTGTCGACGCCTGTGGTTAATCAGTCTGCATCTGCTCCTAGGTCTGATAGAGTGACTCGATCTGCTACCACTCAGGCTGGTAGGCTGAGGAGTGGGAGAACCTATCACAGCCTGGCCAGACGGTGATAGCTCCCGCCCTCGGTCTATGTATACCTTCATTTGCTTCTTGTCTTTGCCTGTTATTCTCTCTTGTTTCCTGGCTCTGCTGTTCCAGCTATTACTATTGACCTCTGCTTAATATTGACCCTGGCTTTACTGACTACGCTCCTCCTCTGCGTTTTGTACCTTGTACACTCCTGGTTTGACTCGGCTCGTTCACTACTCTTGTTGCTCACGGTGTTGCCGTGGGCAACTGCCCCATTTCCCTTAGCTTCTTTGTACCCTTGTCTGTTTGTCTGTCGTGCACGTATTGAGCGTAGGGACCGTCGCCCAGTTGTACGCCGTCGCCTAGGACGGGTCGTGCAAGTAGGCAGGGACTAGTGGCGGGTAGATTAGGGCTCACCTGTCTGTCTCCCTACCCCGTCATTACACATTATTTATATATCAACGATCATATTCTTATTTTTGTCTGCTCTCTATTGATGTCATTAACTGTGTCTATCCAAAATCTATCCATTTTTAAAGGATAACATCATCAAAAGTATGGTTATTAATCTGTATCTCAGCTTTATATCTCTTGTTGATTTTATAAGGTGCTGATGAAATCCACTATGGTCATATATCAAGCTTTCTCTTTGCATTTCTTTGGAAATTTCTTGCTCGTTGTCACAGCCCCGCCCCTGTTAGTATATCAGTAAAAATCAATGCTAATTTGATGCTCATTGACCACAAAGCAGAACTTACTTTATATACTTTTGGCAAAGATCCCACTGAAACAAAAGATCGGGGAACAGAAACAAATAGCATTTATTATTTAAGTATTTTAACTCAATTTAATTACATTTACCCAACGGAATACTATTATATTTAGTAATACAAAATCAGCTGTACCACTCTTAGAACCTAGGTTCACTGACAAAACAACATGTGGCTTATAGGACAGATTCAACATGCTATTTAACATGATGTCAGTCATTTTCCCTTGTGATGCTCCTATCTCTCAATCAAAGACATCACTTCCTGTCTTAGGCTGTGCAAACATCTTGGCTAGCTTAACCGTTATTCTGTTCTGTCAGAGGAACAGAATAATGGAAGAAACGGAAGCGTCAGATCCGTTGCATGATGAAAACCAATGGTGCCCGACAGAACCCATTGACTTTAATGGGTTTCGTTGTCTTTCTATCATGGTTTGTGTCATTTTGCCGTACAAAAAAAAGCGCAGCATGGTGCATTACTTCTCTCCTATGAGACCTAATAGTTGTAGTCACAAATAATAATTCTAATGGGGAAGTGGGAGAAACATGGCGCCACCCATGAGGGCATAAGCAGTTATAGAAGACGGCACCCAGTCCTGGGCTAAGTTAGGAGGATGTTTGCTTGAACTAAAGAATGCAATGCAGATTTAAGTAGGGAAAAAAAAGTTAGGAATATGCCTTGAGCACACATAAGTAAAGGAAAGTTTTTGTGGTGGAATTGGGCTTTAATGCTGTGTTCTACACACAACTAGTCTATAGTTTTAGGTTGGCAATACTGTGTGTGTGTTTAAAGATACACTTTCCATTTTTACCATATGGCGCAATATAAATGTAATTTTTTTTTCTTCAAATAATATCCACAATAGCTTTTTCAGTGCTCTCAGGAAATATGTAGTGAATGCTTCCATTTTCAACACGTAAAAATATTATTATAGGATATTTATTATAAATTAATATGTTATAGGATCCTATAATAAATATATTCTACAGTCCTTATATAATACAGGATTTAGCAGCTAATTGGCGATTGTACAATTTAGCTACACTGAATTTGATTGGTAAAAGCCCTAACTGCAGCTCCAGCCTTTAGACTCATTCAGACACAAGCCAAACCTTTAGACTTGTTCACTTCAAAGTTAAAATGAATGAAAAAGTATAAAGAGACAACGAAAAATTTTTTTTTTTAAATTTACCTCAATGTCTCCAAGGGAATAAAGAATATATCATAAACTAATACTGATTACACCCCAAAACTTGGTGATAATAAATAATTATTGCAATGTGGTTAAAAAACCTACAGGCCCTCTTTAAATTCGAGAGCTTATTCTTTGTTTACACATATACATCCATGCAGCATATTATTCTCTATTTACATATTGCTACCAGTATGGACATTTATGGCCTGCAGCCATATTCCCCAAAATCAGTGTTCGTGGATGGATTATATCACACACGATATTAAGAAGGTGAAGACATTCTCTGTTGATCTATCTTTGTTTCATAAAAATGTGTGCAGCCCCTTTAACTGGTTGATGACGCTGGATGTCTATTCTTGTCAGAAGCGGCTGGATGTTGCCACATCATAAGCATACACGTCCTGTTTATTGCGCGAGCACAGCAAGTGTGACCATAAATTCAGGAGCGAGCCACGGCTGTAATACACAGCCGCAGACCCAGTCTCATGGCAGAGATCAGAGAAACCTCTGATATCCGCCGTTAATCCCTTGAATGCCGTGATCAAAACTGATTGCGAATTTCAAAGGGAAAATGAAAATGGAAATCCCCCATTTGATCACGTCACAAGGAATCCCTGGCCATTGAAGGAACCCAGGTATGTCTGACCATATTTTCTATTCTTATGGCATACTTAGGTATGCCCTAACAACTGCCTGCATACTATCAGTACACAGACTAATGTACTGGCATCTATTATATAACCGAGAAGCACGTGGTGTCCGAAGCTCAAATAGAGCTCCGCCCACATAGAGCTCCGCCCAAAGCCCAACTGCCAGTTAGCTCCGTCCACAGCCAGAAGACTCAGGAAGGAGATGTGAATGATTAGTGGCATAGCAATAATGCCCCCTCTCCAAAACACAGTATAATAGATACATACTTACCTATTCCCGTTCCTCCGCCGGGTGGAGGATCCTTCTCCGGTCTTTACGATTTGAGTGACTCGGTGCAGACAGGCGCGATGACGTTGCTACATAGCGCCTGCCTTCAGCAAGCCACTCACAGCACACTGAGCACAGTGCAGAGGAGGCAAAGGATCCTCCACCCGTCATGGGAACGGGGATAGGTAAGTATGTATGAAAGGGTCTGTTCACATCACCGTTCGCTTTCCGTTCCGGGGTTCCGTCTGAGGTTTCCGTCGGGTGAACCCCGAAACGGAAAGTGAAAGTGAAACCCCAGATATCAATGGTGACGGAAACATCGCTAATGGTTTCCGTTCGTCACCATTCCGGCAGGTTTCCGTTTTAACGACGGAATCAATAGCGGAGTCGACTGCGCTATTGATTCCGTCGGAAAAATGGAAATATGCCGGAATGGTGACGAACGGAAACCATTAGCGATGTTTCAGTCACCATTGATATCAATGGTGACTGAAACGGAAGCTGTAGTTTCACTTTCACTTTCCGTTGCAGGGTTCACCCGACAGAAACCTCAGACGGAACCCCGGAACGGAAAGCGAACGGTGATGTGAACAGGCCCTTATTATTTTTCTATTTGGTCCGTATGGGGGCATTATACTGTGTATGGGAGGGAGGGGGCATTATACTCTGAATGGGAGGGAGGGGGCATTATACTGTGTATGGGAGGGAGGGGGCATTATACTGTGTATGGGATTGAGGGGGGCATTATACTGTGTATGGGATTGAGGGGGGCATTATACTGTGTATGGGAGGGAGGGGGCATTATACTGTGTATGGGAGAGAGGGGCATTATACTGTGTATGGGAGGGAGGGGGCATTATACTGTGTGAGGGAGGGGGGAGGCATTATACTGTGTATGGGAGGGAGGGGGCATTATACTGTGTATGGGAGGGAGGGGGCATTATACTGTGTGAGGGAGGGGGGAATTATACTGTGTATGGGGGGAAGCATTATACTATGTATGGGAGGGAGGGGGCATTATACTGTGTATGGGAGGGTGCGGGGGCATTATATTGTGTATGGGAGGGAGGGGGGCATTATACTGTGTATGGGAGGGAGGGGGGCATTATACTGTGTATGGGAGGGAGGGGGGCATTATACTGTGTATGGGAGGGAGGGGGGCATTATACTGTGTGAGGGAGGGGGGAGGCATTATACTGTGTAAGGGAGGGGGCATTATACTGTGTATGGGAGGGAGGGGGCATTATACTGTGTGTGGCAGGGGGCATTATACTGTGTGAGGGAGGGGGGCATTATACTGTGTATGGGGCGAAAGCATTATATTATGTATGGGAGGGATGGGGGCATTATACTGTGTATGGGAGGGAGGGGGCATTATACTGTGTATGGGAGGGAGGGGGCATTATACTGTGTATGGGAGGGAGCGGGGGCATTATATTGTGTATGGGAGGGATGGGGGCATTATATTGTGTATGGGAGGGAGGGGGGCATTATATTGTGTATGGGAGGGAGGGGGGCATTATACTGTGAGTGCAGCTATGGGGAGCATTATACTCTTTTGGGGAAGCTATGGGGGCATTATACTGTGTGGGGAAGCTATGGGGGCATTATGCTGTGTGGGGGCAGCTATGGGGGGGCATTATACTGTGGGGGCAGCTATGGGGGTCATTATGCTGTGTGGGAGAAGCTATGGGGGCCTAATAGTGTGTGGGAAGCTATGGGGAGCATTATATTGTGTGGGGCAGCTTTGAAGGGCATTATACTGTGGGGGAAACTATGAGGGGCATTATACTGTGGGGGCAGTTATGAGGGGCATTATATTGTGGGAGGAGCTGATATGAGGGGCATTATACTGTGGGGGCAGCTATGGGGGGCATTATGCTGTGTGGGGGCAGCTATCGGGGGGCATTATACTGTGGGTGCAGCTATGGGGAGCATTATGCTGTGTGGGGGCAGCTATGGGGGGCATTATACTGTTTTGGGGAGGCTATGGGGGCCATTATACTGTGTGTGGGAAGCTATGGGGGCATTATACTGTGTGGGGACAGCTATGGGGGCATTATATTGTGGGGGCAGCTATTGGGGGCATTATACTGTGGGGGCAGCTATGGGGGCATTATACTGTGCGTGGGAAGCTATGGGGGCATTATACTGTGTGGGGGAAGCTAAGGGAGGCATACTGTATGGGGCAGCTATGAAGGGCTTTATACTGTGGGGGCAGCTATGATGGGCATTATACTGTGGGAAGAGCGGATATGGGAGGGCATTATACTGTGTGGGGGCAGCTATGGGGGGCATTATGCTGTGTGGGGGCAGCTATGGGGAGCATTATGCTGTGTGTGAGCAGCTATGGGGGGCATTATACTGTTTTGGGGAAGCTATGGGGGCATTATACTGTGTGGGGAAGCTATGGGGCATTATACTGTGTGGGGGAAGCTATTGGGGGCATTATACTGTGGGGGCAGCTATGGAGGGCATTATACTGTGTGGGGGAAGCTATGGGGGGCATTATACTGTGTGTGGCAGCTATGAGGGGCATTATACTGTGGGGGCAGCTATGAGGGGCATTATACTGTGGGAGGAGCTGATATGGGGGGCATTATACTGTGTGGGGGCAGCTATGGGGGGCATTATACTGTGGGGGCATCTAGGGGGGCATTATAATGTGTGGGGGCAGCTATGGGGAGCATTATACTGTGGGGGAAGATATGCGGGGCATTATACGGTTTGGGGGCAGCTATGGGGAGCATTTATATATATTAACAGACCACTGCATTCCTTTTGCTAGCAAACCCGTGTAACGGGTTTTCTATACTAGTATAAATATATGCCAGTTCATTAAAGTTTAAAAATAAAAATCTGAATTAAAAATTCCCATATGGGATTAAAAAAAAAGTTATAGTAATAAAAACAAAGTAATGTTAAATAAAAATAAATCAGTAAAAAATACACACAAATGCACATTTTTTACAATAAATAAACTTGATTAAATATAAGTCCCGAAACATTAAATAATATACACATATTTGGAATCGTAACAACCTGCACAACAAATTTATAGCATTTATGATGGTTGGTGTATGCTGTAAAAAAAATAATAATAATAATAAAACGGCAACGGATATGCTTTTTTTCTACATTTTTGGCATAATAAAAATTTACATAAATTAAACGATAATGTAAATCTACTAAAAAATGGCACCTACATAAAGTAAAACCGCAAGAAACAAAGTCTCATACAGCTAAGTTGAGAGAAAAAGAAAAAATAATTTTGTCCTCAAGGCCAAAATCGGCTGTGTCCTTAAAGGGGTTTTCCCATGAGCGACATTTATGACATATCTACAGGATATGTCATAAAGGTCAGATAGGTGCGGGTCCCAACTCTGGGACCCGCACCTATCTCTAGAACGGAACCCCCTAAACCCTGTTCTAGCTGTTTGTGCTGACGCTGACTCCCGGCCACTTCCTGATTACATTGTCGGGACATGGTCGGGAGTTACGGAATCAGCGTAACTCGCTGAGCTATGCTGTTTCCGTAACTCCGATAGTAGTGAATGGCAGCTACGGAAGCAGCATAGAATGCCAGCTATCCTGTTTCCGTAACTACTATTTAGTTCTATGGGAGTTACAGAAACAGCGTAGCTCAGCGAGTTACGGTGTTTCCGTAACTCCCGACCATGTAATCAGTAAGTGGCCGGGAGGCAGCGTGAGCACAAAAAGCTAGAACAGGTTTTATGGGGCCCCGTTGTAGAGATATGTGCGGGTCCCAGAGGTGGGACCCGCATCTATCTGACATTTATGACATATCCAACGTGTCTTTGATGGGGAAACCACTTTAAGGGGTTAACAGGTACATCACAATATAATAAAAATGCAAACATATAATGGGAAAACCAATTTTATCCAGACGAGTCATCAGTAGTCAGCATTTCTTCCTTTCAGAAGATTCATCTTTTTCCTGCTAAGAGAATCTTTAATATCTCTGACTGATTTGCATTTTAAAATGAGTTGTTTGACCTTGGATCTACCATCTGTACATGCAACACCCCCCCCTCAACTTTACCATAAACGTTGTATATATAAATGTTTAATGAATGAGGCCCTAAAGGTTTGTGAAGAATCCAGATTTATATTCCATTAAACCTGATCCTTGCAGCCTAATTAGCTGGTAATTTCACCCTTGCTTGTACTATAAAGCGTTTTATGTTCAATAATAATAAAATCTCTGTAAACCTTGTCCCTTTATTAATAAACATTATGTGCTTCTGGCTTTTAAGAAAAAAATGTAATGAATTGCTTGGCTTGTTATTCCAGCCTATCAAATCTTTGCCGTTTTATCCTGCATGGAAAAAAAAAAACTATTAATTGGAAATTTCAAGTGAAATTTGGAAACAATACAAATTTTAAATGAAATTGACAGGCATGTTATAATTTTTTAGATTCTAACAAGAAACTACAGATCTGGATTTCACCAAGGTCAGCAGTCTGAGAAACTTAACTTTGTCGGTTTTTACTTTCAAACTAACCATTTCGTGATATTTGGCATTTTTTTAAGGCGGGTTAAGCTTTCTGTGTAATGCTGACCACCTTACTGTATGATTGTGGCATATACAGATGATGGAAATTAAGAATGAGTTCACTGAAAAAAGTAAAGGACATATAATGTACATTGAAGGCATTTAAAGCAGCTCTGTTTGCGTCTTGTTTTAACATTAACTCCTTACAAGCTAACACCGGAACATCAGCTTCCAGAACTTAGCCCACCTAGACTTCCCTTTACACTAAAGCCACCCTGAAACATATAAAGTTAAAATTTGTTGTTGAATAAATCAGCTACAGCTGAATATTATGGGTTCTCCTTTACAAAAACCGTACAAATGACATAGTTAGTACGGCTGAAAAAAAATTAATATTTACGTATTTATAAGTATATGTATTTATATGTATTAAAAGTAATTAAAGGGTATGTACTCTACACCTTTGCAATCAATCTTCTTTTTTTTTTTTATTATCCAATGCATCTTAAAAAATAAAAAAGAAGCAACTATGTAAATAGCCTAGATTAGAAAATATCTTACCGTTTTGTGTATGTGGATCCTTTGTGAACCAATGTGTTCCATGGTTATAGACTGCAAATAAAGTAGTCTGCTCTTGTAATCATACTGCTTTCCGTCTCCTACTTTTTCCCTACATGCTCTATGCACTATTTTTAGTGAACAAAACTGGTATAAGTGGTTGATATTTGTGATGCAAAAGTTAAACTGCTTTACCACTTCCCCTAGGGCCGCGTTCACACACAGAACATTTCTTGCGTTTTAAACTGCGCCAATAAACGCTTCTAAAAACTCAAGCATTTTTCAAATGAAACATGCAATTTTTGGTAGCATTTTTTATATGGTGTCATTTTGTGCACGTTTTTTTTTTTTAAGTCCTATAGTGAAGCCTATGGGAAAAATGCCTGGAAAAAACAATAAAAACATTAATATAAACCCCTCTATAAAGATTGTAGTGGATTTATACATTCTACATCAAGTGCATCAAAAAGTTACACTGTAATTTGTATATGATATAGAACCTACAATATTGATACACCCTTCTTCATTTTTCTACTAGTATCTCTTTACTAGAATATACTGTATAATTGTGTTAAAAAGTTCCAATCAAAACTTTTTGGCTACAAATTATCATACAATTATTATTTTTTGTTGAAATACTAAACCAAGTCAAATAGTTACACAGCCTCCAAAATTTGTTACCTTCTAGACAAACCTCAATTTGAGTGAGAGGACAGCATGGCAATATGGACAAAAATGTGAATATAAGTTACAATAACCCTAAGGCTGGGTTCACACGACCTATTTTCAGGCGTAAACGAGGCGTATTATGCCTCGATTTACGCCTGAAAATACGGCTACAATACGTTGGCAAACATCTGCCCATTCATTTGAATGGGTTTGCCGACGTACTGTGCCGACGACCTGTCATTTACGCGTCGTCGTTTGACAGCTGTCAAACGACGACGCGTAAAATTACTGCCTCGTCAAAGAAGTGCAGGACACTTCTTTGGACGTAATTTGAGCCGGTTTTCATTGAATTCAATGAAGAACAGCTCAAAATTACGGCTGTCAATGACGCCTCGCAAAATGCGAGGAGGAGCAATTATGTCTGAAATGACGGAGCTGTTCTCTCCTGAAAACAGCTCCGTAATTTCAGCCGTAATGGTTGTTAACGTGTGCACATACCCTAATGAAGAATAGGCTCAAATTGCACCTGTTATAGGAATTCAGATGGTGAGCCATCGGAGGAGTAAGGGTATGTTCACACGGCAGCGTCCGTAACGACTGAAATTACGGGGCTGTTTTCAGGAGCAAACAGCCCCGTCATTTCAGCCGTAACGGCATGTGCAGGCGCTTGAACGCCGCGTCCATTACGGACGTAACTGGAGCTGGTTTTCCATGGAGTCCATGGAAAACGGCTCCATTTACGTCTGAAGAAGTGACATGACACTTCTTTGGCGCGGGCGTCTATTTACGCGCCGTCTTTTGACAGCGACGCGTAAATATACGCCTCGTGTGAACAGAGAAACGTCAGCCCATTGCTTTCAATGGGCAGATGTTTGTCAACGCTTTCAAGCCGTAATTTCGGACGTAATTCGGGGATTAAAACTCCCGAATTACGTCCGTAAATAGGCCGTGTGAACATACCCTAAGAGTGATATGGGTCCCTGGGCATTATTACTCACTTTCCCTTACTAACCACTAGAGCCTTGATGCATTTGATTTTGGTTAGCCCTGATTTACCCGAGCGTGTGCGTTTTGCGCATGCAAAAAACGCAGCGTTTTGCATGCGCAAAATGCACTTAACAGCTGGGTGTGTCATCAGTGTATGATGCGCGGCTGCGTGATTTTCGCGCAGCCGCCATCATTATGACACTCCGTTTGGATGTTTGTAAACAGAAAAGCATGTGGTGCTTTTCTGTTTACATTCAGAGTTTGACAGCTGTTGCGCGAATCACGCAGTTCGCACAGACCTGAATGTTTTTCACGCACCCATTGAGTTCAATGGGTGCGTGATGCGTGAAAAACGCTGAAATATAGAACATGTCGTGAGTTTTACGCAGCACACTCACGCTGCGCAAAACCCACGGACTGTCGCGTATAAATGATCCCTTACAACGGTACCGACATCACAGTCCTGCCAGATGTATCCAGATTGACACTCTCCATGTGCAGAAGCGACAAAGGCAGCAGGCACAACATACAGGTGGGGACATCCCTTCCACATCATCCTCCGCAAGCAGGGAATGTCATATACGGTCCGCTCCCCTGACGACGTGGAGGAGGCATTCCGGTTCTTGGAGATCCCACCAGTGCGGTTACCAGACTGGACCGAACCGCCGGCACCATTCGCACCCAGAGGAGGCCCGTATCCGGATTATGGGTCCCATCTTCCGATCCGACCAGGAGCGAAGCCACCCGATCTCCGACCCTCGGAACGTCGACCTCCACGCCGAGACCGTGGGTCAGGGCCCGTTGACCCCCATCCCCCTGGACGACATTCACCGCGGAGGGACTGAATGTTCTTCGGCACCTTTTATGTGGACTTTTTCCTGTACTTCTTTTCGCCTTTCTTTTTCTTTTTCTTCCAATAGGGTTCTTGGAGGACAGTCAAGAACACATTGCTGGTACTGCCATATAGCCAGATGAACTACTGCGGGTCTGGGGGAGGGAAGGTTCTCACCTGTTGGGGCATGTATTAACTGTTCTAACTGTTTCACCTGCCTAATCTGAGTCATCAAGTAGGGGAAGGTGGGTGCTGGAATTGTTAACTGTTGATAGGGTGAGTCCGGGGCTTCAATGCACTTCAGTTTAATTGAAATACCTAGTTGACACTTGAATTGCTGGCACGCTGTTACCGCACTACTGTCTTTCCTCGTTCCCTATTAGGGTTCCGTGTAGCTGTGTCGTGTTTGAAGGCCTTCTGCGGGCGACACAGCTCACGTTGAGTATTGGAGAGGTATTGTACTCCGACTTTAGAGAGCTTGCTTTTGATACATTCAGTTCTGCCGCTCCTGTGTAGGAGCTCGTTCTTTTTCTTCTTTCTCTTTTTCTTATTCTCTTCTCCCTCTCCTTCCCCTTCTGTCCGTCCCTAAATACTCTGCTACCATGTCTGACATTACCGTTGTCTCCCTAAATGTGCAGGGTTTGAATGTTCCGGAAAAGAGGTCCTCCATTCTCCGTCTTCTGTGGAAAAGAAAAGCGCACGTGGCCTTTCTGCAGGAAACTCACTTCCGGGCAGACAGCATCCCAAAGCTCACAGACGCTAACTACCCCGATGGGTATCATAGTGCATCCCCTGACTCCAAGACCAAGGGAGTCTCCATCCTGGTCTCCCGTTCCCTTCATTCAGATGAAGCGGGACGGTACCTTTTCGTGAAGGGTAAGTTGGATAATGCACTGTACACACTGGCCTCATACTACCTCCCTAACTCTGGTCAGGTGGCCTACCTGGACAGAGTGTTGTGGGTGCTGTATGTCTTTCTGGAAGGCACCCTAGTTCTGGGGGGGATTTAAATGTCACCCTAGACATAGTCTTAGACACATCGCGAGGGCACTCCTCCCTACCCAGGGCAGCGCATCGTCGTATATGATGACTGCTGCATGAACACCAACTTGTAGACGCGTGGCGGGTTTTGCATCAGTCAAGGACTACACGTACTACTCGGCACCACACAATTCCTATTCTAGGTTAGACTACTTTTTCCTGCGTCATGCACATCTCCCTAGCCTTACATCATCCTCAATAGATGACATAACGATATCTGACCATGCCCTTATTACTCTCACCTTAGCTCGTCCAATGGCCCACCCTCACTCTTGGCAGTGGCGACTGAACGAGTCACTCCTGCAGGATTTGACAGTGGTTTCTGATGTACGCAGGGACTTGGTGGAGTACTTTGACAAAAACAACACACCGGGGATGGATCCTTTTTGTATATGGGAGGCGCACAAATGTGTGGTGCGCGGGTCCCTTATACGAATTGGAGCCAAACTTAAGAAGGAGCGGACAGCTCAACTTAGAGACCTACTGTCCCGAATACATGGACTGGAACAGTCCCATAAGGTATCACAGGACCGGTTATTAGGGGCAGAACTGGGACAATTTAGGGAGCAGGTACGTTCACTCTGTCTTGCCAAGGCGAAGGCCACCCTAGTTAAATGTAGACGGCACTTTTACGAATTCAGTAAAAAACCCAGTAGGACCTTGGCCCGTGCCCTCCGGAAAACACGCTCGCGTACATACGTCCCACACATCCTAGGCACACATAATGAACGACTGCAACTCCCACACAACATTTCAGAGACCTTCCGTGCTTATTATCACTCTCTATATAACCTCCCAAAGGCACCCTCCTCACAGGACGGCGGTAGCCAGCTGGAGAGGATCGAGGAGTATCTTCGATCCTCCAGGATGAAATCCATCCCACTGGACGATATTGTGGCCTTAGAGGCCCCCATCTCCCCAGAGGAGTTGTCATGGGCACTGAAGGACTCACCCACGGGGAAGGCCCCGGGACCGGACGGCCTGTCCCTGCCATACTATAAGACCTACTCAGACGTGCTCACACCCCATTTCATCCGGGCCTTTAATTCGCTCACCGAGGGGGGCTCCATCCCTGGGGATACGTTGAGGGCGCACATCACGGTCATACCCAAGGAGGGGAAGGACCCATCCCTATGCCAGAGTTATCGTCCTATTTCTCTACTGGATGTAGATTTGAAACTCTTTGCGAAGATTCTGGCATATCGGTTGTCTCCGCTCCTCCACAATGTGATACATACCGACCAAGTGGGTTTTATGCCCTTACGGGAAGCGAGAGATGACACCACGCGGGCAATTAATTTAATGTACCAGGCGGCAGTCTCGTCACTCCCCACTTGTTTTTTGTCAATGGACGCGGAAAAGGCCTTCGACAGGGTCAGCTGGGACTTTATGTTGGCCACTTTACGACATGTAGGAATAGGGACTCATATGATGTCCTGGATCTCCGGTCTCTACTCCTCCCCGTCAGCTCAGATTAAGGTCAATGGGCACCTCTCATCGTCATTTAGGATCACCAACGGTACACGACAAGGCTGCCCCTTATCTCCACTGATCTTTATTTTATGCCTGGAATCCTTGTTGTTTCATATCCGCTCCAACCCGGATATTACGGGCTTGGACCTGGGAGGCAGATCCCATAAGGTTGCCGCCTACACGGACGATCTACTCTTCTTCCTCACGGCCCCTAGAATTTCCTTGCCCAACCTGATGGCGGAGTTGAGTAGATACTCGAGATTATCCAACTTCAAAATAAACTACCAGAAGTCAGAGGCTCTGAACATCTCGTTACCACAGACTCTGGTTACTGACCTGTCGGAGTCCTTTTCTTTCAAGTGGGCAAGGGACTCACTTAAATACCTGGGAGTCCGACTTCCCAGTGATCTATCTCGCCTTTATGCGGTGAACTTTCCCTTGCTTCTTCAACGTATAAAGGCGGACCTGGACTCTTGGTCGTCGGGCACTTTCACCTGGTTTGGTAGGTGTGCGATTTTTAAAATGAACATTTTACCACAGATTTTGTATCTCCTACAGGCCCTACCGATACATATCCCGCGCCCGTTATTTCAATCCCTGCTGTCCCTTGTGCACAAATTCATATGGGCAGGGAAACCGGCGCGTATCGCCCGATCCTTGCTTTTTCGTGTAAAGAGGGAGGGGGGCATTGGTCTACCGGACTTTGTCTCCTACCATCACGCCTCCCACTTGGCACGAATCTTAGACTGGTTCCGACATGGCGGGATTAAAGAATGGGTATCTATGGAACAGGCTTTTATGACAATCCCCTTGCAGGCACTACCTTGGTTGGGTAGACATGTTCCCCTGGTCGCACGGACACATCCAACAATAGGTCCCACCCTTGCAGTCGCGGCACGGGTGTTTCCTCAGGCAGAGTTCTCGCCGCCCCCCTCCCCGCTATTTCCGATCTTAGGCAATCCTGCCTTTCCACCGGGACTGGATAGTGGCCCATTTCAAGTATGGTTGAGGGTGGGTAAGGGACAGGCAGTACACTTTCTTCATGATGGGAGGTGAATGTCGAGCGCTCAACTACGGTCTCTGTCGGATCCGGTCCCTTTCTCGGCATGGCAGGTTACCCAGTTGCGACATTTCCTGGCGTGATTAGAACATCCTGGAGCGCAACTACGAGACTGCTCCTCGTTTGAACTCCTATGTACAGGCACGGGCACGATACGTCACTCGTTGTCTAGACTCTATACGCTCTTGATCTCACCCTCCAATTTGCCTCCACCCCCTTACCTGCTTAGCTGGGAGAGGGACTTGGGCGAGACATTCACCCCTGAACAAAAGGACCGCCTGTTCACCATGACGCATAAGTCCTCTATGGCCAGTAGATTTCAGGAGGCAGGGTTCAAGATTCTGTCCCATTGGTATAGGGTGCCTTCCAGATTGCATGCAATGATCCCGGCGGCCTCGCCATTATGCTGGAGATGTGTTGACCATGTGGGTACAATCATGCATATTTTCTGGGACTGCCCACTCCTGACTGGGTTCTGGTCCGAGGTGTGGCGCATTTCCTCAAAATTTACGGATTTCCCCCTCCCGTGATCCCCGGGCCTTTTCCTGCTCCATTTGTGGGAGGTCCCCCTGTCTTCGTATAGACGCTCGGTAGTTCGCCACCTGGTGAACGCGGCTAGGGTGTGTGTTCCTGCACTGTGGAGAAAGTCCTGTCCCCCGACAGTGGGCATGTGGATCGGCAAGATTCAGGAGATGGTGAGAATGGAGGACCTCACGGCATCAATGAAGGGGACCCATGCCTCCTTCCTAAAAACATGGCGTGAATGGATCCGATTTCAAACAACCGCGGAATATAAGACCATCATGTCCTCGTGAATTCACACCTAGATCCGGTGTGTCAGGTCAGCCCCCCCCTCCTCCCCTCCCCTTTTTTCCTCTCCCTTTTTCCTCTCCCTCTTACTGTTTCTGCTTTTCTTTCCTCCCCTTACTGTTCTCATGCTCGCTTCTGGAATAAGATGCACGGCTGCGGGTTCAGGGTGCATATCGGAGATTCCTTAAATATTTGTTTCCAGCGACATGGTACTCTCAGGTGACCCCATACACTTAAGTGATGCTGATAGCTGACCTGTGGCCTGTTGAATGTTTTGCACTGCCATTTTCGAACTGTGTTGTGTATACTTTGATTGCTTTGTGATACAAAATAACAAAATGAAAATAAAAGAATTTAAAATAAAAAGAAAATAGAAAAGCACCACGTGCTTTTCTGTTTACAAACAGAATCTCAGAATGATGGCGGCTGCGCGAAAATCACGCAGCCACGCATCATACGCTGCTGCCACACGGAGCTGTTATGTACCTTTTGCATGCGCAAAACGCCACGTTTTTTGCGCGCGCAAAAAGCACACGCTTGTGTAAATCCGGCCTTAGGGTAGGAACACACTAGGCATGAACACTGCGGATTTTATGCAACACATTTTATTGTGGAAAATCCGCAGCGTATTACAGTCGCAGCAGAGTGGATGAGATTTGAACAAATCTCATCCACAAGCTGCAAAAATTTTTTACCTGCAGTGTGGCTTTTTAAGCCGCAGCATGTCAATTTATTCTGTACAATCGCTGCTCCCCTGTTGCGGAAATGCTGCGGTTCTGCCGCAAAAATCACAAATGAGAAAAAAAAAAGGTACTTTTTAAAATTGATAAAAAAGTTTAGACTTACCCCGGCCGTAGTCCTGGTGACGCGATCCTCTATTCTTAGCGCAGCCCGGCCTCCTGTCATGACGTTTCATCCCATGTGACTGCTGCAGCGGTCACATGGCCTACAGCGTCATCCCAGGAGGCGGGGCTACGTTCAGAAGAGAGAGATGCGTCACCTAAACTACGGCCGGGGCAAGTCGAAACTTTTTTTTCCCTGCAGGATTCCCACAGCGGACATGCCTCACGAAACCTGCGCCACTATTTGGTGCGGTTTTGCTGGCAGAATTCCCCACGGCTACCGGGGCGGATAAGCTGTGTAGTTTTACTCAGCATATCCAACTTGTGTGTTCCTACCCTTATGATGCGCTCCTGGAGCTGCTGCCTGTCTCTAAATAGGCAATTGGTCCAGTAGAATTTGGAATTATTTGTTTTTGTGAACCAGCTTAAAAAAATACCAAACTTTTGTGTTAGGGCCTGTTCACATCACCGTTCGCTTCCGTTCCGGGGTTCCGTCTGAGGTTTCCGTCGGGTGAACCCCACAATGGAAAGTGAAAGTGACAGCACAGCTTCCGTTTCAGTCACCATTGATCTCAATGGTGACGGAAACATCGCTAATGGTTTTCCGTTCGTCACCATTCCGGCTGGTTTTCGGTTTTCCGACGGAATCAATAGCGTAGTCGACTGCGCTAATGGTGAAGGAAATAAGTATTTGATCCCTTGCTGATTTTGTAACTTTGCCCACTGTCAAAGACATGAACAGTCTAGAATTTTTAGGCTAGGTTAATTTTACCAGTGAGAGATAGATTATATAAAAAAAACAACAGAAAATCACTTTGTCAAAATTATATATATTTATTTGCATTGTGCACAGAGAAATAAGTATTTGATCGCTTTGGCAAACAAGACTTAATACGTGGTGGCAAAACCCTTGTTGGCAAGCACAGCAGTCAGACGTTTTTTGTAGTTGATGATGAGGTTTGCACACATGTTAGATGGAATTTTGGCCCACTCCTCTTTGCAGATCATCTGCAAATCATTAAGATTTCGAGGCTGTTGCTTGGCAACTCGGATCTTCAGCTCCCTCCATAAGTTTTCGATGGGATTAAGTTCTGGAGACTGGCTAGGCCACTCCATGACCTTAATGTGCTTCTTTTTGAGCCACTCCTTTGTTGCCTTGGCTGTATGTTTCGGGTCATTGTCGTGCTGGAAGACCCAGTCACGATCCATTTTTAATGTCCTGGTGGAGGGAAGGAGGTTGCCACTCAGGATTTGACGGTACATGGCTCCATCCATTCTCCCATTGATGCGGTGAAGTAGCCCTGTGCCCTTAGCATAGAAACACCCCCAAAACATAATGTTTCCACCTCCATGCTTGACAATGGGGACGGTGTTCTTTGGGTCATAGGCAGCGTTTCTCTTCCTCCAAACACGGCGAGTTGTGTTAATGCCAAAGAGCTCAATTTTAGTCTCATCTGACCACAGCACCTTCTCCCAATCACTCTCAGAATCATCCAGATGTTCATTTGCAAACTTCAGACAGGCCTGTACATGTGCCTTTTTGAGCAGGGGGACCTTGCGGGCACTGCAGGATTTTAATCCATTACGGCGTAATGTGTTACCAATGGTTTTCTTGGTGACTGTGGTCCCAGCTTCCTTGCGATCATTAACAAATTCCCCCCGTGTAGTTTTCGGCTGAGCTCTCACCTTCCTCAGGATCAAGGATACCCAGATCGATGTCGGTTGACAGTCATTTTGTATGTCTTCCATTTTCTTACTATTGCACCAACAGTTGTCTCCTTCTCATCCAGCGTCTTACTTATGGTTTTGTAGCCCATTCCAGCCTTGTGCAGGTCTATGATCTTGTCCCTGACATCCTTAGAAAGCTCTTTGGTCTTGCCCATGTTGTAGAGGTTAGAGTCAGACTGATTAATTGAGTCTGTGGACAGGAGTCTTTTATACAGGTGACCATTTAAGACAGCTGTCTTTAATGCAGGCACCAAGTTGATTTTGAGCGTGTAACTGGTCTGGAGGAGGCTGAACTCTTAATGGTTGGTAGGGGATCAAATACTTATTTCTCTGTGCACAATGCAAATAAATATATATTATTTTGACAATGTGATTTTCTGTTTTTTTTTTTAAATATAATCTATCTCTCACTGGTAAAATTAACCTAGCCTAAAATTTCTAGACTGTTCATGTCTTTGACAGTGGGCAAACTTACAAAATCAGCAAGGGATCAAATACTTATTTCCTTCACTGTATGTTTGTAAACAGAAAAGCACGTGGTGCTTTTCTGTTTTCATTTATAGTTTATACTGCTGCGGAAGTGCTGGGCGTGATTTTCACGCACCCATTGACTTCAATGGGTGCGTGATGCGTGAACAATGCACAAATATAGGACATGTTGTGAGTTTTACGCAGCGGACACACGCTGCCTGAAAATCACCGACAGTCTGCACGGCCCCATAGAGTAACATAGGTCTGTGCGAGGCGCGTGAAAATCACGTGCGTTGCACGGATGTATTACACTTTCGTCTGAATAAGCCCTAACAATAAGGTCCAGTCCACAGAGTTTTTGGGCCTTGATATTGACTCGGACACTGCGTCAGAATCAGCACCAAACAACTTCCAAAACCGCCTCCCATTGATTTAATCTGAAATCAATGGGAGCCAGTCGCGGAAAAAAGAAAAAGCAGCATGTCCTTTCTTTCCGCTCTTCCGCCTCTGACCTCCCATCGAAATCAATGGGAGGCAGAAAATGCATTTTTCGCTGCGTTTTTTGTCTGCTGTCCTCAATCGGCGCGGGCAAAAAACTCGGCAAGATAGCGTGGGCAGGTCAAAATCTGCCTCAAAATTCGGTGCACGGTTCCAGGCGGTCGTGGGTGCGCGCGTGGACGGTCACGGGTGCGCGCTCGCGAGTGCGCACATGTGGGAATTTGCGGGTGCGCACGATCAGTCGCGCGGGCGGTGTTTGACCGCCCCCATGACGAGAAGGGGGACCGCAGCTCACAACATTATTTTGGTGAAAAAAACAAGCCCCATTGCAGGGGCCTGTTTTTTTTCTACCAAAGGCAAGTCGCAGCAGTTGCCGGGCCCCCCTTTCAATTAGGTTTGGCCGGGCCCCTCACATCAGTACCCCTAATACCCCCCTGATGGCGGCCCTGGGTAGCATGATATAGTGCAGGACGGAGTACCATTAACAGGCGGTGCCATGGTAGGGGGGCCCAGAAAATTTAGCTGTATGGGGCCCTGAAATTCCTTATGGCGGCCCTGCAGTGGGCTGTGTGTGGCGCTACCTGCAGGGGGCTGTGTGTGGCAGTTTCTACAAGGGCAGTGTGTGTTGCTACCTCTAGGGGGCTGTGTTGTGCTATCTACAGGGGTTGTGTGGCACTATCTATGGAGGGTCTGTGAAGCTATCTACATTGGCATTGTAAGTGGAACTATATACAGGGGGCACTGTGTGTGTAGTGCTTTACTTGCAGTTATTGGTATTATTATATTTAGACTCACAGTATATGGTGTTATTATACTTAGGGGAACAGTGTGTGGCACCATGAGAATTGTATCTTTGTTTATATGTGTGGAAATATTGGAAAAGTAAGGCGCCGAAGACATCTCAGTGGCAAATTCAGCAGAAATCGGGCGTGGCCAGGAGAAGACGTCATGAGGTCTGGACCGAATTGAGAAGAAAAGAGGAAAAAACCTACTAGAATCTGAGAAGATGTCACCTGTGAGTCACTAGATTTATAGAGAATCTGTCACCTCTCCTGACATGTTTGTTACAGGAAATCATTGTATTTCTCAAAAAGTGTTTGTGTAGTACATTACTAATAGACAAATGGGTGTTACCATTCCCCTTGTCGGGAGGATTAATTTTAGTGCCTTATTATACAGCTAGAAAACCTGTACCATGAAAGCCCAAATGTGGACCCATGATTTATCATACAACTAAATCCATTGAATCAATATAAAGACTCCAAAAGCAATTGTAATGAGGGCTGGGTGTCGTTTATAGAAAAAACATCCCCCCATGTTTTACCATACAGGCAGCTCCATGTAATGAACCATACACAGAAGAAAGAAGAGCTTTTAAGCCAATTTATATATAAAAAAATATAATTTTATTGAACACATATAACCAACAATATTTAAAATCTTTAGATTAGTCATCAGAATAAGATTCCCTCACACTCCTTCTCTTCATGTCCGTCATACACGGATACTGGCTGGTGACCGGCTCATGCAGCTTTATGTTACCACCGCATGTGTATAAAAATGGCCGGACCATTGTACAGAACAAACACTGTTACACTTTGTGTCTCCTTTACTTCCTCATAGATTGTAAGCTCTTGCGAGCAGGGTCCTCACTCCCCAGATTTGAATTGTAAATGAACTTTGTCACTATGTAATGTCTGATATTGTTTGTTTCATGTCCCCTCTAAATTGTAAAGTGCTGCGTAATATGTTGGCGCTATATAAATAAAGATTATTATTATTATATTATTATAAAGACAAGACCCTAGTATGAACAGCGGAGCTAAAAGTCACAAATGCTGGATGTACTATATGGGTGTATAGGCTGCATTACAATATTTTAACCCCAAGGGAAATAGTCCCAATCTTAATCAATATACCTTATAACTATGTTCAGTGAGTATACGGAGGAGGGGAATGGAATAAAGTTACAGTGCTACAACATGATATTGAATGGCAGCAGTCTTACCCATAACAGCAAAAGGGGAAATAGTTGTCAGTGCTTGCTCCTCCACATGAACCCCAACGCGCGTTTCGCTACAGGTGCTTCCTCAGGGGGGATGTGTGTCCATTGAATGTTGCTGCAGTTGCAGCTATGTTACTGTAAGGTACAGTAACATGTGGTGTGTTTGCCTCGAATCGTAAATATACAATGTCGAAAACTTTACAATGTAATCCTATTGGAAAAATATTCCACAATGCATGCAATTGAGAAAACTGTCTAAGTTAAGGAATATTTTTCAGAATAGGATTACATTTTAATGTTTTCCATGGTGTATTTTAACAATGTGGCAAATACGCCATGTGTGACTGTACCCTTATAATATTTAGAAAGCTTTTTGCAGGCAGAAAATTCTACCTGGAAAAATCAGCTCCGGTTTTTTTAAGTGGTTTTTCGCCGCACGCGTTTTTTGCCGCGTTTTTGTGATGCGGTTTTTTTTTAGGCTTTTTTTTAGCTATCTTTTCAACGGAACGATTCAATAACCGCAAGCGTTTTTTGCTGAAAAACGCGTAAAAAAAACGCGTCTTCCATTTATTTCAATGGGGTTTTTGAGGCGGAAAACGGCTCAAGATAGGGCATGTCGCTTCTTTTTACCGCGAGCGTTTTTTCTGCTTGCGTTAAAAAAAACGCCTCCACCTCCCATTGAACTCGATGGGAGTCAATTTCGGCCGTTTTTTGCCGCAAAAAACTCTGTGTGAACAGGGCCTTAGAGTGCAATTTTTATGTCATCCTTATTTTACTCTAAGCCATAAAACATTGTGAGGGTCACACTATTAAAGTACATAATTTATATATTTTTTTTAAATGCAACCTGTCAGTTTTGACCCCTTAAAACTTCTGACTGAGCTGTCTAGAGGACAGGGAAAGCAGTGTAACCATACCTGGGGTGATGGTCATGCAGTTTGCATGACCAAGAAATCCACATTTTAATGTCCTCGGCGCTGAGATCGCAAGTGCTATAGAGGCAACCCCTTCATGTGAAGTGCTCCATTCTCTGTTCACTGAACCCGGGTCAAAACTGCTGACAGGTTCATTTTAATTTTCACAATTTTCATGTAGGCTTTTAGGTAGCTACCTCAGTGTGACTATGGGATTAACATACGTAAATTAACAGACAAAGAAAAGAGTTGAATAAGGAGAGAAAGCAGAGAAAAGTATATGCATGAATGTATATTTGGTGACTAAGTGATAAAAGAACGTTCTCCATAGCCTCTATAAAACCTCACTATGATGGCAACTTAAAGTGTACTTAGCCTTCTGAGTGACTTTTCATAATAAGCTGTCATATGTGTGTACTTGAGGAATAACACAATTTCTGACCATTATATGACTTGCATTCTGCATTTTTTTTTTAGCAGTTCTCCCTTCTGCAGGCTCTATTTCTAATTCTCCTTTTTCTCTGAGATAGTGGGTGGAGCCTAACTGCTTTCATGTCTGACGTACATTTCATGTGGAGTAGAGAAAAATCGTGTTCCCCTATCTCTATCTATCACATATATAGAAGCATTTCAACAAGGAGGAGATTACACAGCAGCAAAGAGCAGTGTATCTGTGAATCCAGCATTTGGGTGAGATATAAGACTTACTAGGAAGCTGTAACAGTGATTGTCTCTCTCTCTCTGCTTCTCTCTCACTCAGCAGCTGCTCCGTCCTCCACCTCCCCTCTCCATAGACTTCTATTGGCTGCTGTAACTTGTTTCTTCAGTAAGCTAGTGAATACTTAGGAGGTATTTTTCTCTAAAAATATATATTACAAAGTTTCTTATATTTGCATATATTGATTTGTGCAAAGTTTGTTGAAAGGTTAGTGTACATTTAATTTCTGCTATTGCAGTAGGAAAATGTCTTCGGAATATAAACTGCTGCTCTAACACGTAAAATATTGAAGATAACCCGATTCCGGCCATTTCGCCCTCAGGTCAATAGCGACTGTGGCATCTAAACAGTTAGGGTATGTGCACACGCTAGCTGCGTTTACGTCTGAAATGACAGACTGTTTTCAGGAGAAAACAGCTGCGTCGTTTCAGACGTAAAAGCTCCTCCTCGCATTATGCGAGGCGTCTTTGACGCTCGTAATCTTGAGCTGCTCTTCATTGAATTCAATGAAAAACGGCTCAAATTACGTTTCAAAGAAGTGTCCTGCACTTCTTTGACGAGGCAGTCATTTTACGCGTCGTCGTTTGACAGCTGTCAAACGACGGCGCGTAAATTACTGGTCGTCCGCACAGTACGTCGGCAAACCCATTCAAATGAATGGGCAGATGTTTGCCAACGTATTGTAGCCGTATTTTCAGGCGTAAATCGAGGCATAATACACCTCGTTTATTCCTGAAAATAGGTCGTGTGAACCCAGCCTTAGACAGTGTTAGACAGTGTTCCATAAAGGGGTCGTAGCTAAGCGGAAAAGGGGTATTGCTTGCCAGAAATAGAGACGGGGTTTAAAAGGCAGCAATGTGTGCCCATAATGCGCAAATAACCTGACATAAAATTCTGCCGCAAATTAAGCCAAATCAAAACTGGTATACGGAGGAGAATATTTTCTAACAGGTAATGCAAGTTGTGCCAAAAATTATCATACAGCATGCATCACTGTAATAAATTTGGCAGATTTTGTGCCTGCCTGTTTTACATTTACGCTGTCTGACTATTAGACAACATTAGTAAATGTCTTGCATGATTTGAGCTGTACAAATTGCAAACATCTAAGTAAATGGCACAGCTGTTAATTCCTCTAAGGTGATGTACAGATGTAGCCATGTATAGCTGTTTGTAAGATGGAATATAGGGTTTTCAGTGGAAATAGATAAGTGAAAGGAAATTTTATATATATATATATACACTACCGTTCACCCAGACAATTTTGTGTTTTCCATGAAAACTCACACTTATATTTATCAAATGAGTTGCAAAATTACTAGAAAATATAGTCAAGACATTGACAAGGTTAGAAATAATGATTTTTATTTGAAATAATAATTTTCTCCTTCAAACTTTGCTTTCGTCAAAGAATGCTCCATTTGCATCAATTACAGCATTGCAGACCTTTGGCATTCTAGATGTTAATTTGCTGAGGTAATCGGGAGAATTTTCACCCCATGCTTGCAGAAGCCCCTCCCACAAGTTGGATTGACTTGATGGGTACTTCTTGCATACCATACGGTCAAGCTGCTCCCACAACAGCTCTATGGGGTTGCGATCTGGTGACTGCGCTGGCCACTCCATTACAGATAGAATACCAGCTGCCTGCTTCTTCCCTAAATAGTTCTTGCATAATTTGGAGGTGTGCTTTGGGTCATTGTCCTGTTGAAGGATGAAATTGGCTCCAATCAAGCGCTGTCCACAGGGTATGGCATGGCGTTGCAAAATGGAGTGATAGCCTTCCTTATTCAAAATCCCTTTTACCTTGTACAAATCTCCCACTTTACCAGCACCAAAGCAACCCCAAACCATCACATTACCTCCACCATGCTTGACAGATGGCGTCAGGCACTCTTCCAGCATCTTTTCAGTTGTTCTGCGTCTC
Organism: Rhinoderma darwinii; assembly: GCF_050947455.1. NCBI lineage: Eukaryota > Metazoa > Chordata > Amphibia > Anura > Rhinodermatidae > Rhinoderma > Rhinoderma darwinii. Next base: position 51,311,344 of record NC_134692.1, read on the forward strand.
ACAAATGTTCTTCTGTGTGATCCAAACACCTCAAACTTCGATTCGTCTGTCCATAACCGTTGTAGGAAATCTTCAGTTTCTTGGCAATTTCTCGCATGGAATAGCCTTAATTTCTAAGAACAAGAATAGACTGTCGAGTTTCACACGAAAGCTCTCTTTTTCTAGTCATTTTGAGAGTTTAATCGAACCCACAAATGTAATGCTCCAGATTCTCAACTAGCTCAAAGGAAGGTCAGTTTTATAGCTCCTCTAAACAGCAAAACTGTTTACAGCGGTGCTAACATAATTGCACAAGGGTTTTCTAATCATCCATTAGCCTTCTAACACAGTTAGCAAACACAATGTACCATTAGAACACTGGAGTGATGGTTGCTGGAAATTGGCCTCTATACACCTATGTAGATATTGCATTAAAAACCAGACGTTTGCAGCTCAAATAGTCATTTAGCACATTAACAATGTATAGAGTGTATTTCTGATTAATTTAATGTTATCTTCATTGAAAAAAACTATGCTTTTCTTTCAAAAATAAGGAAATTTCTAAGTGATCCTAAACTTTTGAACGGTAGTGTGTATATATATATATATATATATATATATATATATATATACATATATATATATATATATATATATATATATATATATATATATATATATATATATATATATATATAACAGGAACAGAAGACAAGTAACAGCACCAGGACTTCAAAGGTGGGGAGATGTTGGTTTATTCACCACCAGGTGGAAAGAATGAGCTACGTTTCGGTTCACACCTGAACCTTTCTCAAGCTTGTGGTGTGAACCGAAACGTTGCTCATTCTTTCCACCTGGTGGTGAATAAACCAACATCTCCCCAACTTTGAAGTCCTGGTGCTGTTACTTGTCTTCTGTTCCTGCTGTTTATTCCATTCCATGGAGTTGATTTATCCTTCCACTGGTAAACGTGCACATGGCCTAATGTTCAGTTTGCCTCCAGTGCTGTTCTATCTACCTATCTATCTATCTATCTATCTATCTATCTATCTATCTATCTATCTATCTATCTATCTATCTATCTATCTATCTATCCATGGTGGGAATAATACCTGATAAATTTAGACCCACAATCCTGATTTTTTTCTGCAGGACATAATTGTATCGCTAGACACAACAGATCAGCAAATACTCCATTAATCCAAAAGGTGGTCTTTATAATGAATAAACATATGTATCATGAGCTGTGAATGAACTAGGATTGTAAATCATATAGTAAAAAAATTAAACACTATGAACCATGGATGAGATGTTCATGATGATACAATATGAGTTGTGTGAATTTGATTATCTAAGCAGTCATAGCTATTTTCTGAACAAGCTAAAATGCCGATATATATAGCTTTTTATACAGAATGCTGTTTTTGAAAAATAACTATATTTACTACATGTAAATAAATTAATTTCCTAAGCAACATAATTACAAAGTTATTTTGATGTATTGTGCAGCTGGTAAGAGACATCCTTGATAGATAGATAAATGGTTCCTTACAGGAACTAGACTTAGACAGAAACGTGTTGCCTTGACCACCGTGCAACCATATGCCTCTGCATAATTGTTTTCAAGGAGAAGGGTTTTTAGCATTAAGAGTTTCTTTTCTTAACTATTTTCTTTAAAAGGTAATTTAAGTAAAAAAAATCAACATGGTATTTTTGAAGGAAATTCAATACCTAAGCATTTTCTACCTAAGGTGTTTCAGTCTACGCAATTTTCTGGAAAATGGAAAAAATAACACTCAGCCTTACTTAAAATGGGTTAATCATTGCAATGTGTATTTAATCCCTATGCATGTATAGAGGCCAGATCACTATGGTTATGTGCAATTAAGTGTATTTAAGTCCACTAAAAAAAAAAAAAATTCAAGTGTTGGCTACTATATTTTGCATGGATGATTGTTTTAGCATGAAATGGGTTAAAATATTATATGTCAGAAAATGACTTTCTGTAACTTTTCAGAGGATAAGGTTGCTTTGTACTAAGAAGCAATACATATTTGAACAAAAATGTATCATTTTGTACAAAATATGTGATCTGAAAATTGGAAAAAGTATGTAGAAACAGAATGTATTGGGTAACAAAGAAAATAAAAATTATGTTAGAAAGCTAAATATTAGAAATGAGCAAATCTGTTAAATATTGCTTCACTAGTATTTTGCTAATAGGCATATTTCCTTCTACGGAGCCGTATTTCTAACACATAAGATAATGGAGGCTGAACTAAAGCTCAATATTGCAGCCAGAATATCAGCCTCTATTGTCTTAAATTTGGGAAATTTAGCTATGTAATTAGTGAAATACTGCTATGGAAAATGTCATAGATTGGTACATTTCTTTTAAATACAATACATGTCAATATAATACGGGTATTTTTTATTTATTTTTTTGCAATATGAGACATTGGTTTTGAAAGCGGTGGCTTCCTTCTTGCAACTCTATTATGATTCCTATATTTGCACAGTCTTTTCTTATTATGGAATCAAGCGTACCTAACTTTTCAAATTGCTTTTCATAATAAGCTGTCATATGTGTGTACATGAGGAATAACACTATTTCTGGCCATTATATGACTTGTATCCAGCATTTTTTGGATTTTTCTCCTCTGTGTGCTTTCTCTGTCTAATTCTCAGTTTTTTATGATAGTGGGTGGCGCATAACTGCTATGATGTCTTCTATACCGTGTACACAGAAAAGAGGAGAATCATGCTCTCTTATCCCCATCACATATACATAGAAGCTGCAGCAATGTGGAGGAAATTATACAGCAGTAAAGTGCAGTGTAGCAGTGTATCCAGGACTGTGGTGACATACACCTCATACCAGTAGCCTGTCTCGTCTCTGCTCCTGCTCCCCTCCCCTTTCTATAGACTTCTATGGGCAGCATTTCTATTTGTTTATTCTCTCCCTGCTCCCTCCTCCTACTCCCCCTCTCCTCCCCATAGTCTACTATGAGCAGCCTGTGCCTCCTCTCTCCTCTCCCCCTCCATAGACTTCTCTGAGCAGGCTGTGAAGAGACACCCCCCCACTTCCTGCAGTTCATCTCCTCTGCTCTGTAACTTGCTTGCATGAGGGGGTAGACAGCAGAATACAGGCAGTGAGACACCTAGTGACAGTAACTTCACACAGAATTTGCATGGATAAAAGAATAAAATGTTATCAGTAAGTAAATTACAAAGTTGATAAATATCAGGTATACTATCAGATAAGCATAAGTTGTTCGAAAAGTTATTGTCTCAAAATAAAGTATAATATATATACACTGGCAGTTTTGGAGCTAGAAGTGCAAATAAACCGGACAGTACTCTGATAGCAGTGTGACAAAGTGTAGCTCACCGCTTCACCACTTGATGTTTAAGTCAAGTCCTTCCAAGCTTAAATAGCTGCCTAGTCTAGTGTTCAATGGTAAACGCTCGCTCTTCTCTAAGCTGCCTGAAGTACGGATCACTATTAGGACCAAAAATCCTCAACTGACTGTAGTAGGCTTCTGGGGGGTGGACATACACCAACAAAAGTCGATCACCGTATCTGGTTTTCCTTCTGGGATCCATTGCAGCATGGGAGGAATTGTAAGGGGTTCAAAAGGAAGAGAAAGATAACGACTGGTGGAACCTGTGCTTTTATAGTTAAAACTTAGAAGATGCAATTTTCATAAAAAGCATGTCCTCTCACACGATGAAGTAGAATTCCAGGATCACACCAGAATGGTTTTGCCCATTCCAACTTCATCAGGGTAGGGTCCTGGGGTCAATAAAAGTCCAGGCTGTATCCAGTCATATATCGCCCGACTTGAGTTTTTCCTGATCCGGCTTCTTCCAGGGCAACCTGCTTTTTCCGGAAGAAGCTAATTCAGACGAAACTCAAGTCGGGCGTAACATGGCTGGATTTAGCGCGGACTTTTACCGATACATGCATGTTTTAACTGATATTTGTGAATATAATAAACACAGATTTTAACATCCTTTAATTAGTTGGAAGTGCATCGCATTATATATGCCTATATGTTTTCATTGATAATAGGAGAATATTATACTATTTTTGCAGGGAGTCTGTTGCGATTTTGTTTGGAGGCAACTGTTTTGATCTGCCTATTATTCCTGGAATCGGAGGAGAAAGGCTATATTCTCTTTCTATCACATCATATAGATACTGGTTAATTGCAACAATTGTTTTAATACTGTGATTTAAAAATAATGTTAAACTGTTTTTTTCCTGATATACTTCAAATTCTCTTGATATGCTGTATCTCTACACAGAAATATTTTAATGGGACAAATATATAATAAAAGGACTAGAGATAATAGACATCTTGAATTCAAAAACTGTAAATAGTATTAAAATCCATAAGCATACAGCCATCAACATGGACAGATATACAAAAATATATCTGATCATGAATAAAAATGTTATACTTTATTATATTACAGATTTATTTTCAACATTAGTGATCCAGATTCATATACAACTGAATAATTACATATCACTGCAACTAAAACTTGGTTGTAACTGTTCTTGGAAAGGGTACGGATGATTACTATGAGTATATTACTCCACTATACTATTTATTGCGGTATTTGTTACATTATGTATATATTTTTGGTATTTGTTTTTACTTATTATTTAGAAAATTCCTTCTCTTCCAGATAAGGTAAAATAATTTTGCACCTTACAAGTTGTCATTCTTAGGCTGGGTTCACACGAGCATGTTACGTCCGTAATGGACAGAACGTATTTCGGCCGGAAGTCCCGGACCGCACACACTGCCGTTGAGCAGGGCTCCTAGCATCATAGTTATGTACGACGCTAGGAGTCCCTGCCTCTCCGTGGAACTACTGTCCCGTACTGTAAACATGATTACAGTACGGGATAGTTGTCCTGCAGCGAGGCAGGGGCTCCTAGCATCGTACATAACTATGATGCTAGGAGCCCGGCTCCCTGCAGTGTGTTCGGTCCGGGACTTCTGTCCGAAATACGTCCGTCCATTACGGACGTAACATGGTCGTGTGAACCCAGCCTTATAATAAGCAAGCCAGGCTCGTCTGCACAATTCCTATGATTATTCTTATTTTGTTGTTTCTTTATTTCTTTTTTTTTTTTTTATTATAATTTGACCTTCAGACAATTAGCAATTGTAAGGCTTATGAATTGGTGCTGGACACTGTGTTTATATCTTGTTTTATGATGGCTTACATAGTCATTTAAGTTAAATCACACGCAACAAATAAAGGTGTGTAAACACTCATCTCTTCTGTTTATTACTGCTGACGCCAGAAAATAACCCTCACACCATTAGTCAGGAGTGCAGCTCTGAAGCCGCCCTGACTCGCACAGTCCTGTGTCTGTACTCTTCCTCCGAGTCCTAAACTTTGCTAACATTTCAAACTGTCTATAATTCATAGCCACAAATTATAATGTTAATAATCCTCTTCTGATTTGCATTATTTGACCTTTGGTTTGAATTATACATAGTTATACTAAAATGTTACAAGGATACGGGATGGCTTACCGTAGGTGTAAGTGTAGGTGTGTGTGTGTGTATATATATATATATATATATATATATATATATATATATATATGTGTGTGTATAGATAGATAGATAGATAGATAGATATATGGCACCTCTACAAATTTCTGGGCTCTATAAAGTAGAAGGTCCCATATCTTGCAGCTTTCTCAAAAGTTGGCCCTACAGTATATATGTTACACGGAAATTCGATTTTGAGCTATATTAGAAATGTGGACTGACTAGTGTTATTAAGAAATGTGTGCAGCTCTTAAGACTTCGAACATTGAACTCTAAGTACACAGCCTGAGCAGAGTTCATCTATAGAAAGAGGTGTATGGGTTAGCGTGTGTACAATGTATAAAAAAAACACCACAATTCTGTAGACCCTTCCCTCTAGTATAGACAGTATATTAATTCTACTGCTGTTAGCAGAGACTGACCATTACATCTATATAAGTGATAAAGTTTCCAGGCTCATGAGTTGTTATTAGAATATGGGCTACGTGCCTTTAATAAAGGTTATTTTCATGATTAGGAATTATGTGAATAGGACAATTCAATACCTTCTGTTAGCAGTGTGGAAAATAGGGTTAGTTGCCTTATAGGCAAATTGTGTTATGTCATAAAATGTACCTGCCACCTACTAAGGCAAATATTTTAGTTTTTCTTTATTTTTTGTTTATTGCATTAGAGGTGTACAATGTATACACACTGCCCGGATCTTAGGGACCACAGTTTTCTTTAAGAGTTCATTACAAACCTGTTGAACATTAACATTAAGTAAACTGAGCAAGAAATGTTAACAAGCGGCTGCTGCAAGCAGAAATCATTTTATCATTTAATTCTATGGTGGCAGACGACACAGTGAACACGTAATTTGGCCTGCGGCACTATCACATGTACTGTCCTGACGACTACCCTGTGTGCAATCCTGACATCTAATCTTCATAATTATTTGGATGCAATAGTGAGCATTATGGAATGAAAAAGTAAAGGACAGAGTCATATAAATTAGCTATAGCTGGTTCAAGATGCTTACAGCTTGTTCCATGTTTAAATGGGTATTCCGCATGGATAGGTAAACAATGCTAGATCGGTGGGGGTCCGACCACTGGGACCACCCCAGTGCTCGGCTGCTTCTGTCAGCCTCATAGACTTTGAATGGAGCGGCACGACACATGCCCGGCCTCCGCTCTATTTAAACTCCTCCTAGCCGCCATCTTGCTTTGCGGTCGGCCACTGGTCGAACCCCACCAATCTAACATTTTTCTCCTATACAGTGAATAGGTGAAAAATGTTGATGGCTGGAATACCCCTTTAACAAAAAACATTATTCTGCATCATAACAAGTTAACTAATAAAAATCTGGAGTCACACCTTTCCTGTATAATAAATGGCATAAAGCATTGAAATGATAACATGAATTCAACAATGGAGACACAGTGATTGAACATAAAACACTTTATTGTATGTGCATTTGGCATTTACAGATTGAATTCTTAGTATTATGATGTGGAATAGCAGATTACTCATCACCACTCCCTCACCCCTGTACCAGTCCTACTGATGGCACAATGTGCATGCGTAAAAGAGTAACGAATTCTGTATTGATTGGTGATTGACAGACTGTATGGGGTGGTTAGAGACATTTGCTACAAGCCTTTTATGAGATCAAGAAGAATGCATGTAACACCCTACTTATAGCGGAGTAGTAGTTCACATATAGTAGAATATGACATCTAGCAATCATTTTATGTAACCTCAGCATGTTACAGGTGTAGCCATCTTTATTATGACTTTTAACGCATTAAATACACAGGAAAGATCCTTTATCTTGACTTTTCAATGGTTTTGTTGTGTGATATCACACTGCAGCAAGTCATCAGAGTCAAGATAAAGATGGCTACATCCGTATATCAGCAAATCTTCTTTGGCACAAGTGGAATGTAACAGCAGATGGCTATTGATTTTACAGTGTTGCCAGGTCAATAGGTGCCCCTGATAAATTCCTAACTCAGCCCTTGATCATTTTTATGATCTGTACCCTGCAATCCTCCTTCATGTGTGCAAGTGTGTTTGTTTGTCTATCAAGGTGCTCACACCCATTAGGAGAAATTTATGACTGCTGTCATAGGATGCACAAATATATCATTGAAAGTCATTGATGAGTAGCCAAATTTATCTGAATGGCGCACACGGACACTTTGCTCTTCTTTACACAAACCTATTGCTGGCACATGTTAACACCAAAATATGATGCGCATTCTAATAAATGTGGCACTTTTCACAAATCCTCTTAACCTCACCCATATGTTTAGACACTTTTCAAAGCTGCCGTGGTACATGTAAAAAGTGCCTAAAACAAATAACTTGGACACATGCCATGTACTTTTATAGCAGAATTTGCAACAGAATTATAGCACATCATTTTACGCAATCTACCCTATTAAGTTTTTTGGCTATTCTTCAGCTTGTGTTGCGGCTTGGAATACAACTAATGGAGAGACAAGATGCACATAATAAAACTGTCTACTAGTTTTTACTCTTTTTCTGATATAGTACTGCTTGGTTTAACCATATGCATATAACACATTAATAACAAGAATGGTAATATGTGTGGTCCCTATACAGTTGTATGTTAGGGAAGTGCATCAACAGCAATTTCATGACGTACGTCTCTTATTAGAAATGTTCTTTTTACATGTTGGATTGATCTAAAGGGAAATCAATACCTATCATGGCAAAAGGGCCTGTGTTTGCATGTAAGCGAAAAGGGAAGCTGCTAAGGGTAATTTGATGGTCATATAGTTTCCCTGCTCCATTATCAGATCACTCCTTATAAAGGGAGCGATTGTGATAATAGATATATATTAGAGATTTGCTGTTTATGTGCTTGGTATTTTATATGTAATGCCCACAGAACTTCTAGTTGGCACATGTGCCACTCATTGGGTAGACAGGAGTATTGGAGTTTGGTTTAGTGCTGGGTGTTTGTTCCATTGTCCAAGCTTGCATGTTAATTTTAATGGGGAGAGGGAAGCAAGCAACTAATAGACACATCTGGCATTGGCTTGTCTCCTGGTACAACAAAAATTGTGCTTGTTTGAAGTCCGACATGCCCGAACTTTACTGTTTCTGCTATCTGCCATCAGCAGGAAAACTGTTGATGTATATTCTGCTTATCCTAAAAATAAAATCATTGCGTGATGTGTCTTGATTTCTTTCTGCAGATATGAGCATTAATCACCTTTGCACAGCTCTTTTTTTTATCTTTTATGTCTAAATGTTATGTCTCCCTTCCTAAAAATAAAGATTATTGTGCATTTTATTTCTTAATTTTTGCATATATAAACATTTGTCACCTTTGTACAACTCTGTTTGTTGCTGGTGGTTCAGGTTATAAAGTGGTAAAAAATAATATTACCTTGTGTGGAATTTTTTTTAATGCTCTGAAACATTAGCCACTGCACGTATTAACTCATAAAAGAGCACATTTATTCCTTTTTTTGTTAGCACAGTGATGCAACATTGACTTTATAGAGTTATTGAGTCAACGCCTCCCTGCCACACTACCTATAGATCGCGTATTAGGTCTGTCCTATAAACAAATGAAAATTTTATTACCATGTTAGGTGCCTCTGGTCCTCAATAATCTTCTAATAAAACACCAGTCACTTACAGTAAATAGCTGTTAACGAGTGTATAATTCCCAAGGTTAGGTTTAACTAGTTTTATTTTGTGAGTTCCCTGAAGAGGTTCTAATTTTTACTTTGTACCAGTGAAAGCTCACTGACAGGTTGAAGTTCCTGACCCTTTAGTCTACAGATCAATGTTATTGATCCCTATTCTTACTTTTGGTATTGTACAGTAGCCAGTGGCGGATTAAGTAGACGATGGGCCCTGGGCTGTTACCCAAACTTGGGCCCCCTTCCGCACCGCCGCCCTATAACTATTTTGAACACTACCTTTTTGGGCAAGCATTAACAAATGAGTGTTACGATTCCCCTTGTCACAGGGCTGTGTCCCTACATACTGACAGTATCACACTGTGCAGGGACACATCCTCCTGACAAGGGGAATTGTCTATCAGTCCTGGACTGCAGAAAGTCTTTTTGTGAAATACAAGGATTTCCTATAATAAAAATGTCAGGAGAGGTGACAGATTCTCTATAAATCTAGTGACTCACATGTGACGACGTCTCAGATTCTAGTAGTTTTTTCCTCTTTTCTTCTCCATCCGGTCCAGAGCACATGATGACTTCTCCCGGCCATGACTGATTTCTGCAGAATTTGCCACTCGGATGTCTTCGACTCCTCGCTTTTCCAACATTTCCACACCTATAAATGAAAATAGAGTTATCATGGTGCCACATACTGTACCCCTAAATATAATAGCACCAAAGACTGCGCGCCTGAATATAATGATACCACACACTGTAAAACACCACATACACACAGCCCCCTGTACATAGTGCCACACACAGCCCCCTGTACATAGTGCCACACACAGCCCCCTGTACTTAGTGCCATACACAGCCCCCTGTACTTAGTGCCACACACAGCCCCCTGTACTTAGTGCCACACACAGCCCCCTGTACATAGTGCTACACAGAGCCCCCTGTACATAGTGCCACACACAGCCTCTGTAGATATTACACAGCCCCCATAGATAGCGCCACACACAGCCCCCTGTACATAGTGCCACACACAGCCCCCTGTACATAGTGCCACACACAGCCCCTGTGGAAATTAAACCCCCCCCATACATAGCGCCACACACAGCCCCCTGTACATAGTGCCACACACAGCCCCTGTGGATATTACACACCCCCATAGATAGTGCCACACACAGCCCCCTGTAGATATCACACATCCCCCCCGTAGAGAGCGTTACACACAGCCCCCTATAGATACAAATGAATATCCCCCCAAACGGAAATCTTTAGCAAAGTTTCCATCACCTTTGAGATCAATGGTGATGCAAACGGAAGCTAAGGTTTCCATTTTCCTTTCCGTTGAGGGGTTAACCAGACGGAACCCCTCAACGAAAGGGCGGCGGTGATGTGAACAGGGCCTTAGATACAGGGCCCATGTGCATGTGTGATACTGTTTGTTGGACCCTGTATCTAAGCCTAATGTAGGCTTAGATCCAGGGTCCAGCAGACATTATTCTTATGCAGTATAAGCTGGGGCCCTGTATCTAAGCCTAACACATGGTAGGCTTTAAAGGTTGTCCAGTCCCTAAACATTGATGGCCTATCTTCAGTATAGGCCATAAATAGCTGATGGGTTGGGGTCAGACACCCGGGACCCCCGCCAATCAGCTGTTTTGAAGGGGTTGCAGCCTCTCGTACGAGTGCTGCTTCCCCTTCATTTCCCTCACTTGCTCACACTGTGAATCACTGACATGTCCGTGTCGGAGATTCAGTGTGAGAAAGTGACTGGAATGAAGGGGAAGTATCGCTCGTACGAGCGGCTGCAACCCCTTCAAAACAACTGATTAGCGGGGGTCGCGGGTGTCTGACCCCAACCCATCAGCAAGACAATAAAATTAAACTTACCTCCTCTTCAGCCGCTAGTCCTCACTCCATCAATTGTCAGGACGCTGTGCGCGGCGCATAGCATCGTGACGTTATGCGCTGCGCACAGCGCTGTGACGTCAGAACCTCCGATGCACTCCAGGAAAAGGAGGGGTAAGTACTGTCAGTTACTATAGTAACAGGGGCCCGTGTAGTTTATAACATAGGTCCCAGTTACTATAGTAACTTTTCATTGATGTGTGACTGTGGCTGGGGCATGAGGGGGGCCGTGAGGGGGGCCGTGCGATCATGTGTGGTTCGGTCGGCCATGGGCCCCCCGGGAGCCTTGGGCCCACGGGCGGCCGCCCGAACCGCCCTAATGATAATCCGCCACTGACAATAGCTGTTGCATGGAGTGGTGGCCGAGCATACTTGCTGCTGCTTTATATATTTCAATGGTAGGTACAAAAACAGACATTCTAGCAAATGTAGAGGGTGAGGTATAAAACTTAAAGCTGTAGCAGCATTTCTGTGTGTCTCACCCTGCCTCTCTCCCACTCTGCACCTGCTCCCTACTCCCCCTCTCCTCTCAATAAACTTCTATAGGCAACTGCAACCTGATATATAAGTGAGCTAATAGTCCATTTCATCTTGAGGAGACAGATTTAGCAGTAAATTCAGAGTGGGTTAACATTTAGGAGGAAGGGGGGTGGGCTGATAAGCAAAGAGACATTTTCTCTAATAAGATATATTGCAAAGTTCTTATATTTTCTGGTACTATTGATTTATGCAAAGTTTGTTGAAAAGTTAGTTACCATTTAAAAGCCACAGAGGCAGAAATGTATTTTCCGGTATCTTGAGATGATGTATATAAACCACTGAAGACTGTGCGTGTGAAGAAAAGTGCAGGGGTGGAAAATATTCGGTCTAGACTTTTTCACTTGCGTGTCTATGATTTAGCACATGTTTTTAACTGAGATTTGTTATCTATCCTTGGGTCAGTCAATGGTTTATTGTGCCAGTGCCTAAAAAGGCATCTGCAGTATAACTAAATGATTACCGTCCCGTAGCTCTAAGGGTATGTTCAGACGGCATATTTTCGGCCGTTTTTCGGGCCGTAAATGCCAAAAAAATGGCAAAAAATCAGAAGAAGAACGCCTCCAAACATCTGCCCATTTATTTCAATGGGAAAAACGGTTCTGACGAGCCGTTTTTTTACGCGCCCGTTTTTAAAAACGACCGTGAAAAAGAAGTGCATGTTACTTCTTGAGCCGTTTTTGGAGCCGTTTTTCATTGACTCTATAGAAAAACAGCTCCAAAAACGGCCGTAAAAAAAAGGATGCAAGAAACGCGACTTTGCTTAAAAAACTGCTGAAAATCAGGAGCTGTTTTCCCTTGAAAACAGCTCCGTATTTTCAGATGTTTTTTGCTAAGCGTGTGAACACAGCCTTACACTTGTGGTGATGAAATGATTTGAGAAAACTTTTTGTCCCATATTAATGAGGTGCTTGTAGATAATGAAGATTATCTTGAATTTGCATACAGGGAGAACAAAATCTACAGAGGATGTTATAGCTCAGGCAATGCAAACAATTTAGAATAATCTTTTAATGAGAACATTTTTATTGATAAATTCTATTTTTAATGAAAGTTTATCAATTCCCTATCTCCTAACTAATCTAATAGGCGCTTTGCAGCTGATAACTACAGTGTGATTTGTTTTAAAAAAATGTTTATTATTTGCAAAGTTGTAAACATTTTTCTAAATATGTAAATGAAACTTTATTAGACAAGTGGGAGGTAACAGCAGCGATTCTCCTGAGGTGGAGCTACCTCACAGCCTCTGACGCTGACCTATCAGCATGAAGCTGCTTCACACAGTGTGAGACCTTAAGCTGGAGGGAATGGGGATCACTTCAAACAGCCATATCTTGGGCTGTGGACCACCTACAACAGTGGCATATGAAAGAGGAGATTCTAATCTTTCATCTGACACCAGGATCGCAGTTCTAGCTGTGACACAACCGGAGATATCGCTAGTTGAAAACACAGTCGGGAATGGAAGCTGTATACTATATGATCACGCTGTGTTGCTGGGCAGGGAAGGGGGAGAAGCTGTATGCTGATTGGACAGCGTCATACAGAAACCATTAGAACGCCCAGAGTGAAATAAAGAGTCACCTCCTATTTGACTATTAGGCTGGATTCACACGAGCACATTACGTCCGTAATGGACGGACGTATTTCGGCCGGAAGTCCCAGACCATACACACTGCAGGGAGCCGGGCTACTAGTATCATAGTTATGTACGACGCTAGGAGTCCCTGCCTCGCTACCGGACAACTGTCCCGTACTGTAATCATGTTTTCAGTACGGGACAGTAGTTGCACGGAGAGGCAGGGACTCCTAGCATCGTACATAACTATGATGCTAGGAGCCCGGCTCCCTGCAGCGTGTTCGGTCCGGGACTTGCGGCCGAAATACGTTCCGTCCATTACGGACGTAATGTGCTCGTGTGAATCCAGCCTTAGAGCCACATTAGCATACTTAGAAAAATGCTCATAACTTTGCAAATAATAAAAAAAATGTAAACAAATTACACTGTAGTTATCAGCAGCAAAGCACCTATTAGATTAGTTAGGAGATAGGGAATTGATAAACTGGTGACAGAGACTTGTTATTGCTACAAATTGGGAAAAAGACACAAACCAAAGATTGATGAATGGCTTTTTAATATAGGTAAAATGTTTAGGTATAAAAAATGGATAAAGAGGAAATTCAAAAACATTATGAAAATTTGGGAACCATGTCTTGTCTTAATAAGGAAAGACCCATCAGAATAATAAACTACGAATAAATTAATGTATAATGAGCTCCTTTTTTTTTTTCTTACTCTCTCTGCCAGGGGTGGTGGGTGGGAGCTTCATAGAAGTATTTAATTGCTGTTAATATTTAGAATATTTTTATAAGCAAATAAAATTTATAAAAATAAATAAATCACGCAGGCTGCAGTTACAGAAGAGTTTTGTTTCTGTTCAGTCTTGAATACCGTGGTTCCCTTTTGCGCCTCATTGCTAAACTGGGGAGGTTAAATCCGTTAATGAAATTATGTAATATGATCTTAATCTTCCTGACTGGCAGACATCGAGTGGTCAGGGTAGGAGATCTGAAATCATCACTGAGAAGGTTGAATTTAGGGGTACCACAAGTATGTTGTCTAAATCCTACATAGCATGCCGGAGGATGAGACAAAACCATAGTTAGGTGTAAGGCCAGTAGTAGATACCAGGAGTATAAACCACAGGAACAAAGCAACAAATCCAAATGGCAAAATACTAGTGTAATCCAGGAATAAGACCAAAGTAAAGGACAGGATCAAAGACTGGAACAGAGTCATATAGCAATAGAAACAATAGCCAAACAATGGATGTACCCTAATCAAGGGTTTCGTGTAACTCTCGCCTTTAAATAGACAGTCACGTCCTATGTCATCAGCGGCCACTGGTCGCCATGGCAACCCAACGCGACTGGCATTTAGAAGCAGCAAGCTGTGGCATCGCATGAACAGGGGCGGCAGAGGAGAAGATATTTGGTTGCTTAGGATGTTCATGTAATAAATGTAACACCTTGCTGAAATATGCGGATGATGTGACATTGACTGGCTTGTTTCCAATGAGGATGAAACCTTATATCGCTTAAAACTGTGGTCTAAGGAGAGTGATTTAGTTCTGAATAGGCCTTATTCACACAAACGTGTTATACGTCCGTGCTACGCGCGTGATTTTCACGCGCGTCGCACGGACCTATGTAAGTGAATGGGGCTGTTCAGACTGTCAGTGATTCTCACGCAGCGTATGTGCGCTGCGTAAAACTCACGACATGTCCTATACTTGCCCGTGTTTCGCGCAGCACGCACCTATTGAAGTCAATGGGTGCGTGCAAATCGCGCTCGGCACACGGAAGCACTTCCGGGTGCCGCGCGTGATTCGCGTAACAGTAATAAAAAGAATGAATGAAAACAGAAAAGCACCTCGTGCTTTTCTATTTGTAAACATAAAAACAGAGTGTCATAATGATGCCGGCTGCGCGAAAATCACACAGCCACGCACCATATGCTGATGCCACACGGACCTTTTGCATACGCAAAACGCTGCATTTTTTGCATGCGCAACACGGACACGTCCGTGTGAATAAGGCCTAAAGAAAAATCTAAGGAGCTGATTATTGACTTTAGGAGACAGTGCAAGAGCATTGTCTGATTAGTATAGGTGGGAATCAATTGGATGTAGAGAAAATTTTTTAAGGGGTATTCCTATCTTATATGGTATTAGCATATCGGTAAGATATTCCATAACATTCTGATGGTGGTGGTTCGACTTCAGTGATCCCCACCTATCCCAAAAAGAAAGAGACTGAGGTCCCTTTGGCAATTCTCCTGCACAGGAAATAGCAAGTGAATGGGGCCTGTTGTAGTTCTTTACACAGTGGGGGCTGGGATTGTGCCTGTGCAGAAAACAATTAGTGAAGTATACAAAGAGCAACCCTGCAGCCCCTACATTCCGAGGATAGCGATATGCCATCATTCCCAATAGTGGGAAAACCCCTTTAAGCTTTTAGGGATGCCTATCTTATTTGTTTTGACATGGTCTGCAATGATATATGCTACAGTTAAAAGAAAAAAATGCTGTGATTTTTTGTTTAATAAATTATTGTCAGGTCCACGTGTAAATGTTGTTTTTTTTGTTCAATTACATCACCTTTATCTTTACATACTGTTTGAATGAAGATCAATCAATGATATGCCCACTTATGTTAAAAAAGAAAAAAAACATGTGGAGTCCTTACTTTTTCATTTACCTGTATTGTTTTACTTATTTTTTTCCCTTTAAATAGGCTTTTTTCTAAATCGTTTCACTTGAGACTGGGCTCACAAATTGTGTATTGGTTGCAGATTGTTTTTTGTTGTAAAATCTGACCCACAAACCCTACAACCCAAGTGAATGGGTTTTCAAACCCATAGAGTGCTCTATCTGTAGCAAACTTTTGCACAAATTTCAACCATGGGTGAAGTTAATGGCCAAATCCCAATTGAAACCTACAGAAAAATTTAAATGTGTTCCATGTAAATTTTGTTGTGGAATTTCAGTCTAGTTCCACAGGTCATAATTGACAGTGTCTGTGAACTTAGTTTTAAAATGATTTGTTCCAACTTGCCTTATTCTAATTCTATCATTAGTCTTGTCAGTGCCCTTCATATAGAGTATGTACTAATCCCTTCATATGCACTAGCACGCTGCATAATGCACCACAGAGGAAACAGTACAGTATTAGTTTGTGGATGTTTTTTGGTCTTATGTCCATGGCGGTGTTTACCAAGTTGATGATTCCTGTCCATCTTAATCTTTTAATCCTATGAATTTTCTATGGTGAATAAGAAATTCACCTTATGTGGGTTGGAATTTCAGACAAGATTCCATAATCTATTGTTGATGACATCTTAAAGGGGTTGTCCACTACCGGACAACTGATGACCTATCCACCCGACAGGTCATCAGTATATGATCTGTGGGGGTCCGACACCCAGACCCCACACCGATCAGCTGCTCTGGTGGTGTCCAGGCACCAGACGTCTATGCTGGAAGCAGTTGGCTCCGGTCACGGAATGGCGGCCGAGCTGCAGTACTGCAGCTCTGCTCCTATTGAGGTGAATAGGAGCAAAGCTGCAGTTCTGCAGCACGGCTGCTATGCAATCTAAGGAGCCAACTGCTTCCAGCTCTGTGCATTGCATACTGTGCAATGACATCCGGTTCCCGCAGGCCACCAGAGCAGCTGATCGGTGCGGGTTCCAGGAGTCGGACATCCACAAATCATATACTGATGACCTATCCACCGGATAGGTCATCAGTTATCCAGTAGTGGACAACCCCTTTAACTGAATTCCCCAGCAATGTGGCTTGAATGATTTTTTTCTTAGCAATGTATGAGTTAAGTGATACAGCACCATTAGAACGTTCTGCTTTACCAATCAATATAACATAAACAAATTCTATATTTTCAATTTGAAAACACAATCAATTTTTATTGACCTCTAGGAACAAGACAAATATGATTTAAAATAAATACAATATGATTTTCCATTTAGTTCCAATAATACTATTAGAATCCTAACCCTAATCTTAAATACAAGATCCTAAGGTCAATATCAGCTCTATTATAATGAAAGAATCCACAAGATTCTATGGTCAAAACAGACATAATTTAGTATTTGCTGAGCATGCTGCAACTTTGTTGATCAGTATGTGGGGCTATGTATGATCCCCACATCTAAGGTATATGGGTTGGTCCCTTACTGCCATATATGCAAATCATTCTATGCAGACCCACTTTCTGATAGCTCAGAGTTTTAGTATCATTACATTATATGACTGGTTTGTAGTGAATCAATATTGCAAATCTGTATAATGGTTTCTAAGTAACAGCAGCAAATGCAGGAATACTCATATAGATATCAGGTATTTGGAATTAAGCACCAAGTGTGTAATCTCTTAGCCCTAATGCACACGACCGTGTGTGCCCTCTGAGTCCCACCCGTGATCCGTGGAAAGATATAACATGTCCTATCTTTCCACGGATCAGAGAGTCGGGCCCATTTTCATGGACCCGATTCACCTATTAAAGTAAATTGGTCCAAGAAATAGATCGGGTGCCACTTGGATGCCGTGAAAACGGCCCTGGTGGCACTTGGTCATGTGCAAGAAGGTTTAAGGAATGATGTAAGGCCTTCTTCACACACAGAATTTTCCTGGCGTTCTAAACGGCATAAAAAAAAATCTTCTAAAAACCCTAGCGTAACGTGTTTTTTAAGGCGTTTTTAGTGTCATTTTTCATTTGATGTAATTTTGTACATGCTTTTGAAGGCATCAAAGAGATAATAAGGTCGTTGATTGTGGAGTGAACGGATTGTGATCACACCAGGGGGCCCAGATTTGCAAAAATGTCTCCTGTCTGTCCCGGAGAATAGAGGTAATATTTTAATTACCCATACACCACAATAAGAAGCGTTTGACTTCAATAAGTCTAGAGTTATTATTACCAAGCAACTTCTATTGTTTGCTTGGTAGCTAGAAAAACAAAAGTGATAAAGGCTTGGAACGGTGTAGATATGTTGTTCATTTGTCTATTCAACAGGGCTTCCCAGGGGTTCTTCACTAGGTTCATGCCAGTTAGAGCAGGGTCGTAGCTAAAAGCTCATGGGCCCGATGCAAAAGTTCTTATAGGCCCCCCCGCAAACTTCTCATGGCCGACAGTCCGCAGCTTTCAGCTGCATTGCTGGGTCTCCTAAATGACCCAACAATGCAGCACTAGCAGCCGGGGGCGTCACTAAGGACTTAAAATGTCAGGGGAACTAGCCCCAATACATATGTGTCCGTCCAAAAAAATGTGTGTGTGTGTGTATATGAGACAGCATATCTATAGCACTACGACCCTATCAACTATGGATAGGATTAGATACAGTGGCTCAGCAGACAGTATCACACATGATTGGATTAGATACAGTGGCTCAGTAGACAGTATCACACATGATAGGATTAGATACAGTGGCTCAGCAGACAGTATGACACATGATAGGATTAGATACAGTGGCTCAGCAGACAGTATGACACATGATAGGATTAGATACAGTGGCTCAGCAGACAGTATCACACATGATAGGATTAGATATAGAGCCCAGCAGACAATATCACACATGATGGGATTAGATACACAGCTCAGCAGACAGTATCACACATGATTGGATTAGATACAGGACTCAGCTCGCTGACATTGCGGCTCCAGCGCTGGACCCAGGAAAGGTAAGAATAATAATTGTTTTGCTTCTTTATGTGTTACTAATTATTTTTGTGTGTTTGTGCTTTTTTACAGGTTCGGTTGTTGGACTACTTCGGATACAAGGACTACTTCAATGTCAGCGTTTTTTTATTCTCAATAAAATGGTTAATGGGGGTTGTGTTTTTTTATTTCAATAAAATATTTTTTCTATGTGCTTGTATTTTTTTAAACTTTATTATCACCGCCTTAGTAATGGCCGCTGGCTGATTGACAACCTCCATTACTAAGGCTGGGCTTAATGTTAGCCGGTGCAGAGGCTAACACTAACCCCCATTATTACCCCGGTACGCACTGCCACCAGGGGTACTGGGAAGAGCCGGGTACGAAGCAGTACTCGACCATCTGTAGTGACGGTCAGGCACCGAGGCGGCCGCAGGCTGGTATTATTAGGCTGGGGAAGGCCAAAAACAGTGGCCCATACCCACCCCAGTAATGCTAGGCTGCTGCTGCTGTGTTGTTTCTGGCTGGTTATGAAAATTGAGGGGGACCCCACATCGTTCTTTCCAATTATTTTTTATTTTATTTTTTTTAAATGACGTGGGGTCCACCCCAATTTTTAATAACCTGCCAGATACAATAAAGCAGCAGCAGCCTAGCATTACCAGGGTGGGAAGGGCCATTGCTCCTGGCGTGTCCCTGCCTGTTAATACCAGCCTGCGGCCGCCCCAGTGGCCGACCATCACTACAGATGGTCAGGTACTGGATCGTACCCGGCTCTAACCAGCACCCCTGGTGGCGGTGCGTACAGGGGTAATAATGGGGGTTAATGTTAGCCTCTGCACCGGCTAACACTAAGCCCCGCCTTAGCAATGGATGCTGTCAATCAGCCGGCGGCCATTACTAAGGCGGTAGTAATAGAGTTTAAAAAAAACACAAGGACATAGAAAAAAATATTTTATTGAAATAAAAAAAAACCACACAACCCTCATTAACCATTTTATTGATAATAAAAAAAGCCATCATTGAAGTAGTCCTGGAATCCGACGTAGTCCAACGGCCGAATCTGTAAGAAAACACACAAAAAACGATTAGTAACACATGTGTTAGGCTTAGATACAGGGCCCATGTGTGATACTGTTTATGGGACCCTGTATCTAAGCCTACCACAAGGTAGGCTTAGATACAGAGTCCAGCAGACAGTAATCTTATACAGTATAAGATTACTGTGTGCTGGGGCCCTGTATCTAAACCTACAGTGTGGTAGGCTTATATACAGGGCCCATCAGATAGGATCACACATGGGCCATATTTCTAAGCCTACCATGTGATTGGCTTAGATACAGGGCCCAGCAGACAGCATCACACAATCTGTGATCCTGTCTCATGGGCCCTCTAAGCCTGCTACATCGGAGACTTAAAGGGGTTATCCAGTCCCTAAACATTGATGGCCTATCCTCAGGATAGGCCATCAATAGCTGATGTGTCGGGGTCCGTCTCCCGGGAGCAAGCCAATCAGCTGTTTTGAAGGGGCCGCACAACTCGTACGAGAGCTGCTTCCCCTTCATTTCACCACTCGCTAACACTGTGAATCGCCAACACGGATTCACAGTGTGACCGGAATGAAGGGGAAGCAGCTCTCGTACGAGTGCTGCGGCCCCTTCAAAACAGCTGATTGGCCGGCTCCCGGGAGTCAGACCCCGCCAATCAGCATTAGCAGTCAGGGATACTAACCTTACCTTCCTCTTCAGCCGCGCCGGAAGTTCTGTCCTCTCGATGTTGTGCGCTGCGCACAGCGCTGTGACGTCAGGACCTCCGCTGCGATCCGGAACCAGGAAGGTAAGCACAGTCAGTTACTATAGTAACAGGGGCCCGCGGTCCGAGTTACTATAGTAACTTTTTATTGATGTGGTGCGGGGGGCCATGGGCCCCCCTGGCTTCGGGGCCGCTGCGACCCCTATAGCTACGCCACTGAGTTAGAGTGAGAATTAGGGCACTTTTACACCACTCGTTCACAGAACGCTCGCTCCCAATAATTGCCCTGTGCTCGTTCATCGGCTGATGGTATCGTTTTAAATGCCAAAAATGTTATCAATGTCGGCAGACCATCTCTCCTGACATGATAGAAAGGTATGGGGACGAGCGATGAAGTAACGAGCGCTCATCCCAATACTAGCTCCTTGTGAAAGCAGCAAACGTGCGCCGATCAACGAGCTGTCTCGTTAATCGGCGCTCGTTTACACAGCCCACGTCCGGCCGTGTAAGTGTACCTTAAGTGTGTGGGCATGTATCTAAAGGCGAATAGTGCTCGAGCACGTCACATGGGGTTCGACAGCCCTGAAAACAATAAGGAGAGTAACCAGGAAATACTAGGGCCACCTGAGTGAGGGAGAGAGTACAGTACCAGCACATTAACGCAATGTCCTTTGTTTAAATTAAAAGGGTTGGAGGAAGGACTTTTTATTTGGTGGATTGGAAGGGGTTTGGGTCCAGAGGAGATGTCCTGGGAGCCAGAAGAGAACCTCAATGCCCCTACTCTCATTAAGAAGTTCCTCGCTCGCTCTGGTCCCAAGAGGAGGGGGCGTAAGAGGGGGGATACTGTAACATCCATGGCCGCAGACCGTCGGGAATACTCACCTCTTGGCGGCCCGCATTTCCTCCCCAGGAGACGCCAGCGCTGACTTCCGCTCCACTCTACTGTGTCCCGTAGGGTGTGCGCGCATGCTTGTGCCCGGCCTTAAAGGGCCAGTGCGCGTACATGTAAAACATCAGTAATTAGCCCATGATCACTCTGGACTATAAGAAGGGCCCTGCCCTTTAACTCCTTGCCTGAGCATAGTTTGTATTCCTCTCAGCACACAAAAAAATGGCGACAGCACACTGCGAACACCAATGTAACCTAAACTGCTAAATATAAATAAATATGCATTACATGAAAAATCTACTTACAATAGGGAGGTTCTTAGTGCACATTTAGATCAAAAAGTGTTTGCCCACCTGCCAAGACAAGGCGTACTCCACAGGTGGGGACTACATATATCTGGGGATAGTAGGAACCAGCATTAAACTAATTAAAATCACCCAGGGCAGAATACGAGGAGTGCAAGAACAAAAAATGGAGGCAGTCTCTAACCCCACATATATGAATCACATAAACAACACAAAAGTTTGAACAGCACATTCCAACAAAATGAAACAAACCGTGTATGCAGGTGCAATAACACCTGTGAATGCAAATATACAGCACACTATTGTAAGTAGATTTAACATGTAATGCATATCTATTTATACTTAGCGGTTTAGGTTACATTGGTGTTCGCAGTGTGCTGTCGCCATTTTTTTTGTGTGCTGTATATTTGCATAGGCTCTTCAGGGGGAACCACCGAAGGAAGCAGTAGGGGTCTCTAGAACTTGGGCCCCAGTCTGTAGGACCGTTTTTCCAGACGAACTTCTAGGGCGTTCTCATGTCGATCCTCAGGACTCCGATAGAGTTGAATGCAATGCTGAAGCAAGGAACCGTCAGATCCCTGTTTCAGAATACATAGTGTGAAGCGTCTGTGAGCCGCTCGGCACAGACACGCGCGATGCTGTGATGTCATTACGTCTGTCTGCACCGAGCCACTCATAGTACAGAGAGGATGAGCAGAGGGATCTCCTCCACTCTGAGTACTCCCCGGGCACAGTGCTACTATAAGCGCTGATTGGGTAAATCCCTGAGCAGTGCACTGTGGTGTTTTCAGGGGGTGGGACAAAAAAAGCCCTGACAAATGAAATCCATCCGTTTTTTTAACGGCCATGAAAAAAAAAGATGCCAAACGGATAACAAATGCCCATTAAAAACAGACAGACGAACTGGAAATCTGTCACGGCTGTGAGTTATGTGGACCCACTAGACCTTAGCGGAGAAGCAGCTGGCCAAACAAAAGTCAATAACAGTCTCTCAGACAAGAGTACCTGGGAGGATGTTCAGGCAGATGCTCGGAGGAACAGACATATGGCACAGGTGATGCTTGGCATGGCAGATTATACCAGACGTGGCAGATGACACCAGATGTGGCAGATGACACCAGACGTGGCAGATGATACCAGACATGGCAGATGATACCAGACGTGCAGATGAGGCACACACGATTCCAACAATAGGCTAGGAACAGGAACAAAACAAAGCAACAGGATACAGGAAGCAGGAAACGGGAACACTGGGAGCAGGATCCAACTAAGGCACCATTGGGTTGATTGGGTAACTTTACAGAGGTGCGCGTGCTGGCCCTTAAAGGCCCGGGAGTGAGCGCGCATGTGCACCCTGCGGGACACAGGAGAGCGCTGCAGCCATGTGTGTCAGTGTCTCCGGGGAGGGAGATGCCGACATGAAGATACAGTCCTGCGGTCGCGGCTGCTGGTAAGTGGGACGTGTCGCGGTCAGCGACCATGGGCATAACAAAATGGATGAAAATTTGGAGACACTGATGCAAAATGGCCATGAAAAACTGCCAGTTGATCAGTTTTTGATAACATTATTTGCACTATGGGGGCATCTGTGTGGGCATTATATTGTATGGGGGCATCTGTGTGGTCATTATACTGTATGTGGGCAGCTATGGGGCATTATACTGTATGGAGGCATCTGTATGGGCATTATACTGTATGGGGCAGCTATGGGGGCATTACTCTATGTGGGGCAGCAATTTGGAATTATACTGTGTGGGGGCAACTATAGGGGCATTATACTGTGTCGGGGGTTCTATGGGGGCATTATACTTTGGGGAGACACTATGGGAGCATGACACTGTGTGGGCTGGACCTGGGTGTGTATAGGCGGGGTTAGAGATGTGGCTTAAAAGGACACAGAGCCGCTAGTATTAGCTCTGCTCCGAGACTCTGGAATTCCCTGACATCGCTGTCCACATATGAACAGCGATGTCTGGGGCTTCCCCAGAGCCGGAGTCCCGGGCAGAGCGCTAGTACAGGCTCTGCTCCGGGACTCTGTGGAATTCCCTGACATCGCTGCCCATATATGGACAGTGTGTCAGGGTCTTCCCCAGAGCGGAGTCCCGGGCAGAGCGCTAGTATCGGCTCTGCTCCGGGACTCTGTGGAATTCCCTGACATCGCTGCCCATATATGGACAGTGTGTCAGGGTCTTCCCCAGAGAGGAGTCCCGGGCAGAGCGTTAGTATCGGCTCTGCTCCGGGACTCTGTGGAATTCCCTGACATCGCTGCCCATATATGGACAGTGTGTCAGGGTCTTCCCCAGAGCGGAGTCCCGGGCAGAGCGCTAGTATAAGCTCTGCTCTGGGGAAGCCTCTGACATCGTTGTCCATACATCGACAATGATGTCAGGGGCTTCCCCAGAGCAGGAGTCCCAGTGATGTCAGGAGCACAGCTGGAGTCCCAGGAAGAGCCTACTAGCGCTCTGCCCGGGACTCCAGCTCTGGGGTTGCCCCTGACATCTCTGTCCATATATGGACAGTGATGTCAGGAGCAGAGCTGGAATCCCAGGCTGTACTCACAACTCTACTATTATATCATGTACTTTACTCCAGTCACATCCAGAGCTGCAGTCACCACTCTACTGTAACATGTTATACTCCAGTCACATCCAGAGCGGCACTCACACCTCTACTGTAACATCGTGTACTATACTCCAGAGACATCCACAGCTACACTCACAACTCTACTGCAAGATCAGTAGATGCAGATGCAAGCATCTTGTCTTATACTCCAAACAAATCCAGAGCTCCAGTCACAACTCTACTATTATATAATGTGCTATACTCCAGTCACATCCAGAGCTGCAGTCACAACTCTACTGTAATATCATGTCTTATACTCCAGCCACATCCAGAGCTGCAGTCATAACTCTACTGTAACATCATGTCCTATACTCCAGTCACATCCAGTGCTGCAGTCACAACTGTACTGTAACATCAGGTCCCATACTCCAGTCACATCCAGAGCTGCACTCACAACTCTACTGTAACATCATGTACTATACTCCAGAGACATCCACAGCTACACTCACAACTCTACTGCAAGATCAGTAGATGCAGATGCAAACATCTTGTCTTATACTCCAAACAAATCCAGAGCTCCAGTCACAACTCTACTATTACATAATGTGCTATACTCCAGTCACATCCAGAGCTGCAGTCACAACTCTACTGTAACATCATGTCTTATACTCCAGGCACATCCAGAGCTGCAGTCATAACTCTACTGTAACATCATGTCCTATACTCCAGTCACATCCAGTGCTGCAGTCACAACTGTACTGTAACATCAGGTCCCATACTCCAAACAAATCCAGAGCTGTAGTCACAAATCTACTGTAGTTTGAGTGCTAGAAGCGGCTCTGCTCCGGGACTCCAGCTCTGGGCAAGACCCTGACATCACTGTGGTAGCATCTGCGGAGGGCACTGTGGCCTTATCTAGGGGTGTGTTGCATTATCTACAGAGGGAACTGTGGCAGCATCTACAGAGGGCACTGTGGCAGCATCTACAGAAGGCACTGTGGCAGCATCTACAGAAGGCACTGTGGCAGCATCTACAGAAGGCACTGTGGCAGCATCTACAGAAGGCACTGTGGCAACATCTACAGAAGGCAGAAGGCACTGTGGCAGCATCTACAGAAGGCACTGTGGCAGCATCTACAGAAGGCACTGTGGCAGCATCCACCGAGGGCACTGCGGCAGCATCCACCGAGGGCACTGCGGCAGCATCCACCAAGGGCACTGTGGCACTATCTAAAAAGGGGCTGCCCAATCTTGACATGTGTGTCTGCCAAACGCTGCTAACTGAGCCGCCGGAGTGCATTTAGCAACACTTAAACTGGAAAGCTGGATTGCTGAAATAAGCACGTGGACAAAATATCTCAAATTTTAAACCTAGCGGTATTATTATAGTAATGTAGTATTGTAGTAATGTAGTATAATTATTATAGTAATATAGTGTTATAGTAGTTCAAATAACGAATTAATTAATAATAATAATTTTGTATTGTATCAAATTTGAAAGTAATGCGGCCCGTCAACTTCCCATTTTTTCTATATGCGGCCCACCTACCAGGCCGAGTTTGAGACCCCTGCTCTATGCGATACTTGAAAGTTGGGAGGTATGCTATAGTATGTTCCTGTTTTCATGTATTCCTGTTGACTGCTAGAATTGTGATACATGTTACATATTTCCCTTCCTTCGACTGACTCTTTGGGTTGGAGCTTGTTTCCAATGGTGACCTGCAGAATTACAAGTGCAGCTCTGGGCTATAACACAGGCTGTAACTCAGGATAAGTGCAAAATAAGTAATGCAATGCATTTACAAAATTACTAAACTTTGTGATATAGTTTATATTCATATATAAACTGTAAAATAGTGTTTATAGGTGGACATACCCTTTAAATGGTTAATTCTCCCAGCTGTGTTATTTTGTGTTTGCTCCGGATTTCCTCTGTTTCTTCAATACCTTTATCATTAAAAATGGTAAACTTGTAAAAGTTATAAAGTAACTTTGTTAATGCCCCTCCCTATAAAATGCTGCTTTAATGAGGTTAAAGAACAGCCGGGAAACTTAATGAGATCTCCTCTTTGCACGACTAAAAGCTAAACTGTTTGTAGAGGAAAGTTAGTGTTTTTCACTTATAATGAGTGCTCAGATTTCCTATAGTGTTTTTGTTTCATATCTGTTATAGTGAAGATTATCTCACATATGAATGATGTGTTCTGTGCCTAAGGAGTAGATCCAGAGGAAATCACATAGGTAGCCATAACTTGATATAGTGTTACTAAGGCTGCGTTCACATCTGCATCAGGGCTCTGTTCCGACGTACCGTCAAAATTTGCAGTCGGAACGGAGCCCTGACTGACACAAACTGAAACCATAGGTTTCCGTTTCCATCACCATTTCAATGGTGATGGATCCGGTGCCAATGGTTTCCGTTTGTCTCCGTTGTAAAGTGGTTCCGTCGTTTTGACGGAGTCAATAGCGTAGTTGACGCAGATGTGAACGCAGCCTAACAGTACCATTCTTGTAGAACCGGGATACATCTGATATATAGCTGAGGAGCCATGAGAATTTGAAATTCCTTGCAGTTGCCTTGAGTGTCTGAAACAATTATTGCTATTTGGATGCAAATGTTATAAAACAGTCTATCTCATGTTAAATCCATGGAGAATGTGACATTTTTTCTCACAACGGAGGACATTATTGTGCACCTTGTGCACCGATATGACGCCCATAGAAATGCATCCATCTTGCATGTTTCCCCTCCGATGTTTGTGGACCACGCTGGAGGGTAATTACACCGGATCGCTGTGAAACCAGCCTAACTGGATGGTTGCAAGAAGGGAAACATTGTTTAGAGCTTGGCACTAGGCTTTTTTTTTTTTATCACTGATTTATTAATTCATTTGCCTTCCATTAATAAATAGATGAAGGCCTCATGCCCATGACTGTGCTGGTTTTTTGGTCCGCAAAACCATGGATCTGTTGCCTGTATTTGCAGAGCATTTATCAGAAAAAAAAACCTTCCGTAGTGCATCCATGTGTCATCAGTATTCACAGATGCACAAAAAATGCAGATGGATGGAATTGGTCACCAGTTCATCCCAACTCCCTGAGTATGTTACATGATCGCCCAGGTGCCATTTTCTCTTGCGTTTTTGCTTTGTTGGGAGCTCTGTCTTATTTCTCTGCTGATCTAACTCGGGTTTCTGGCGATTCCTTCACTGCGAATATGTCATGCAATCCTGTGGATGATGTTTTCTTCTCCTGGCTCTTCTCACGGCGATTTGGTCAGCAGGCACTAATGCTGGACGAAGAACCTAAGAGGAGATATTAGTTTCACCCCAATGTCTCCCAACAGCTTAATGTCCTGGTGGAGGGAAGGAGGTTGTCAAGTAGTCCTGTGCCTTTAGCAGAGAAACACCCCCAAAACATAATGTTTCCACCTCCATGCTTGACAGTGGGGACGGTGTTCTTTGGGTCATAGGCGGCATTTCTCTTCCTCCAAACACGGCGAGTTGAGTTAATGCCAAAGAGCTCAATTTTAGTCTCATCTGACCACAGCACCTTCTCCCAATCACTCTCAGAATCATCCAGATGTTAATTTGCAAACTTCAGACGGGCCTGTACATGTGCCTTCTTGAGCAGGGGGACCTTGCGGGCACTGCAGGATTTTAATCCATTACGGCGTAATGTGTTACCAATGGTTTTCTTGGTGACTGTGGTCCCAGCTGCCTTGAGATCATAAACAAGTTCCCCCCGTGTAGTTTTCGGCTGAGCTCTCACCTTCCTCAGGATCAAGGATACCCCACGAGGTGAGATTTTGCATGGAGCCCCAGATCGATGTCGATTGACAGTCATTTTGTATGTCTTCATTTTTCTTACTATTGCACCAACAGTTGTCTCCTTCTCACCCAGCGTCTTACTTATGGTTTTGTAGCTTATTCCAGCCTTGTGCAGGTCTATGATCTTGTCCCTGACATCCTTAGAAAGCTCTTTGGTCTTGCCCATGTTGTAGAGGTTAGAGTCAGACTGATTAATTGAGTCTGTGGACAGGAGTCTTTTATACAGGTGACCATTTAAGACAGCTGTCTTTAATGCAGGCACCAAGTTGATTGGAGCGTGTAACTGGTCTGGAGGAGGCTGAACTCTTAACCCCTTCCCGCTCCTTGACGTACTATTACGTCATGGCAGCTGTATCGTTCGCGCTCCATGCCGTATTAGTACGTCTCGGGAGTAACGGCCGTTTCGGCCGTCCTCCCGACACATACAGGAGCTGTGACGCTGCTGTCTTGTTCAGCAGCTGTCACAGCTCCTACAGCGGGGACCGATCGCTGTGTCCCCGCTGATTAACCCCTTAAAAGCCGCGTTCTATAGAGATCGCGGCTTTTTAGGGGTTAAGCTGCCATCGCCGGCCTGCTACGCGATAGCGGCCGGCGATGGTGACTATGGCAACCGGACACCAAACAATGGCGTCCGGCTATGCCATAGACGGAAGCCTAGTGGGTCCTGACAACGTCAGGACCCACTATGCTTGCTGTCAGTGAGTAGCTGACAGTTCTAATACACTGCACTACGCATGTAGTGCAGTGTATTAGAATAGCGATCAGAGCCTCCTGCCCTCATGTCCCCTAGTGGGACAAAGTAATAAAGTAAAAAAAAAGTTAAAAAAAGTTGTGTAAAAATAAGAAAATAAAAGATTTAAAAGTATTAAAAGTAAAAATCCCCCCTTTTCCCTTATCAGTCCTTTATTATTAATAAAAATATATAAACAAACAAATAAACTATACATAATTGGTATCGCCGCGTCCGTAACGGCCTGAACTACAAAATTATTTCATTATTTATCCCGCACGGTGAACGCCGTAAAATAAAATAATAATAAACCGAACCACAATCACAATTCTTTGGTCACTTCACCTCCCAAAAAATGGAATAAAAAGAGATCAAAAAGTCGCATGTACCTAAAAATGGTACTGATCGAAACTACAGTTCGTTACGCAAAAAATAAGTCCTCGCACGGCTTTATTGATTGAAAAATAAAAACGTTATGGCTCTTAGAATAAGGTAACACAAAAAGTGAATGATTGTTTACAAAACGTATTTTATTGTGCAAACGCCATAAGACATAAAAAAAAACTATAAACATCTGGTATCGCCGTAATCGTATCGCCCCGCAGAATAAAGTGAATATGTCATTTATAGCGCACGGTGAACGCTGTAAAAAAAAACGAAAAAAAACCAATAGTAGAATTGCTGTTTTTTAGTCACCACGCCACCTAAAAATAGAATAAAAACTGATCAAAAAGCCGCATGCACCCCAAGAAAACTACAATGGATTCCTCAAGGGGTCTAGTTTCCAAATTGGGGTCACTTTTGGGGGGTTCCCAATGTTTTGGCACCACAAGACCTCTTCAAACCGGACATGGTGCCTAATAAAAAAGAGGCCTCAAAATCCACTGGGTGCTCCTTTGCTTCGGAGGCCGGTGCTTCAGTCCATTACCGCCCGAGGGCCACATGTGGGATATTTCTCAAAACTGCAGAATCTGGGCAATACGTATTAAGTTGCGTTTCTCTGATAAATCCTTTTGTGTTATAAAAAAAATGGTATAAAGAGGATTTTCTGACAAAAAAAAAAATGTAAATTTCACCTCTACTTTGCTCTAAATTTTTGTGAAACACCTAAAGGGTTCATAAACTTTCTACATGCTGTTGTGGATACTTTGAGGGGTCTAGTTTCTAAAATGGGGTATTTGATAGGGGTTTCTAATATATGGGCCCCTCAAAGCAACTTCAGAACTGAACTGGAACCTAAAAAAATAAATAAATGAGGCAATACTTCGCTTCTTACATTATACTGATAATGAGCCGTGCCCACCCCGAGATTACCCCAGTTTTGACCGTTTGTCTAAACGGAGACCCCTATTAGACCGTTCCAGTGCCCGGTTTTCCCAAGCATACACCCCCGAGAAGTGTATTTCTATTGATGAGTCCCTGGTACATTTTAAAGGGAGGGTTCAATTCCGCGAGTACCTGCCGGGTAAGAGGGCAAGGTATGGCGTGAAGATGTATAAGCTGTGAGAGTGCATCAGGGTATACCTACAGGTTTAGGATATATGAAGGAAAGGCCACCCCCAAACCAGACTGCATCCTGGACTACAATAGGTACATGGGAGTGATGGACTTGTAAGATCAAGTCCTGAAGCCCTACAGTGCCATGCGGTGTGGTATAAGAAGCTGGCCGGGAACATCATATAGATGGCTTTGTACAATGCGTACGTGCTACGTCGATGTGCAGGCCAGACGCGAACTTTCCTGGAATTTCAAGAGGTGATTATCAAGAACCTAATCTTTAGGGACCAAGAAGGGGGGGCACCCAGTACTTCTGGAAGCGGGGCCACACGCATCGTACCAGGGCGGCAACACTTTCCAGGAGAAGTTCCCCAAACTGGCAAGAAGGGAAAAAGTCAAAAGAGGTGCAAAGTCTGCTATAAGAGGGGGATAAGGGAGGACACAATATATCAATGTGACACGTGTCCCGAATAACCAGAGCTCTGTATGAAAGTGTTTTAAAATTTATCATACATCCCTTGGTTTATAATTTACCCCAATTTTACTTACCCTGATGCACTCCGCACAGCTTATCCGCCCTCGTCTTTCCCCTCTGGGCCCTGCTGTGTGTCCAGGCAGCTGATAACAGCCACATGTAGGGTATTGCCATACCCGGGAGAACCCACATCACAGTTTATGGGGTGTAGGTCTCCGGTCAAAATGGTCACTACACCTCTAGATGAATGCCTTAAGGGTGTAGTTTTTAAAACGGGGTCACTTCTTGCGGGTTTCAACTGTACTGGTACCTCGCACTAGAAAATCCAGAGTAGGCCAAATGGTGGTCCTTTCCTTCTGAGCCCTCCCATGGGCCCAAACGGCAGTTTATCACAACAAATGGGGTATTGCGGCACTCAGAACAAATTGCGCAACAGAATGGGGTATTTTGTTTCTTGTGAAAATAAGAAATTTTCAGCCAAAACTACATATTATTTGACAAAAATAATTTTGTTTTCATTCCCAGCCCAATTCAAATAAGTTCTGTGAAGAAACTATGGGGTCTAAATGGTCACATTACCCATAAATGAATTCCTTGAGGGGTGTAGTTTCCAAAATGGGGTCACTTCTGGTGGGTTTCCATTGCTTTGATACCTCTGGGGCTCTGCATATGTGACATGGCACCCGAAAACCAATCCAACAAAATCTGTACTCCAAAGAACACACAGCGCTCCTTCCCTTCTGAGGCCTCCCATGGGCCCAAACGGCAGTTTATCACCACAAATGGGGTATTGCCGCACTCAGGACAAATTGGGCAACACAATTGAGTATTTTATTTCTTGTGAAAATAAGAATTTTTGAGCTAAAATGACATATTATTGGAAAAAATATATTTTTTTTAAATTCCCAGCCCAATTCAAATAAGTTCTGTGAAGAAACTATGGGGTCTAAATGGTCACATTACCCATAAATGAATTCCTTGAGGGGTGTAGTTTCCAAAATGGGGTCACTTCTGGTGGGTTTCCATTGCTTTGATACCTCTGGGGCTCTGCAAATGCGACATGGCACACGAAAACCAAACCAGCAAAATCTGTACTCCAAAGAACACACAGCGCTCCTTCCCTTCTGAGGCCTCCCATGGGCCCAAACGGCAGTTTATTGCCACAAATGGGGTATTGATGCACTCAGGAGAAATTGGGCAACAAAATTGAGTATTTTGTTCCCTGTGAAAATAAGAAATTTTGGTAAAAAATTACATCTTATTGGAAAAAATGACATTTTTTTAATGTCACAGCCCAATTGAAATAGGTGCTGTGAAAAAAATGTGCGGTCAAAATGCTAACAACAACCATAAATGAATTCCTTGAGGGGTGTAGTTTCCAAAATGGGGTCACTTTTGGTGGGTTTCCATTGCTTTGATACCTCTGAGGCTCTGAAAATGCGACATGGCACCCGAAAACCAATCCAACAAAATCTGGACTCCAACAAACATATAGCGCTCCTTTCCTTCTGAGCCCTCCCATGGGCCCAAACGGCAGTTTATCACCACAAATGGGGTACTGCCACACTAAGGACAAATTGGGCAACAAAATGGGGTATTTTGTTCCCTGTGAAAATAAGAAATTTTGATCACAAATGACATTTTATTGGAAAAAATGAAATTTTTTTCATTTCAGAGCCCAATTCAAATACGTGCTGTGAAAAAAATGTGCGGTCAAAATGGTAACAACAACCCTAAATGAATTCCTTGAGGGGTGTAGTTTACAAAATGGGGTCACTATTGGGGGATTCCTACTGTTTTGGCACCTCAACACCTCTTCAAACCTGGCATGCTGCCTAAAATATATTCTAATAAAAAAGAGGACTCAAAATGCACTAGGTGCTTCTTTGCTTCTAGGGCTTGTGTTTTAGTCCACGAGCGCAGTAGGGCCACATGTGGGACATTTCTAAAAACTGCAGAATCTGGAAAATACATATTTAGTAGTGTTTCTCTGGTAAAACCTTCTGTGTTACAGAAAAAAAAATGAATAAAATTGAAATTCAGCAAGAAAAATGAAATTTGCAAATTTCACCTCCACTTTGCTTTAATTCCTGTGAAATGCCTGAAGGGTTAAAAAACTTTATAACTGCTGTTTTGAATACTTTGAGGGGTCTAGTTTTTAAAATGGGGTGTTTTATCAGGGTTTCTAATACATAGGCCCCACAAAGCCACTTCAGAACTCAAGAGGTACCTTAAAAAAAAGGCTTTTGAAATTTTCTTAAAAATATGAGAAATTGCTGTTTATGTTCTAAGCCTTGTAACGTCCAAGAAAAATAAAAGAATGTTCAAAAAACGATGCCAATCTAAAGTAGACATATGGGAAATGTGAACTAGTAACTATTTTGGGTGGTATAACCGTCTGTTTTACAAGCAGATGCATTTAAATTCTGAAAAATGCAATTTTTTCAAAATTTTCTCTAAATTTTGCAATTTTTCACCAATAAACACTGAATATATCGACCAAATTTTACCACGAACATGAAGCCCAATGTGTCACGAGAAAACAATCTCAGAATCGCTTGGGTAGGTTTAAGCATTCCGACGTTATTACCACATAAAGTGAAATATGTCAGATTTGAAAAATGGGCTCTGAGCCTTAAGGCCAAAACTAGGCTGCGTCCTTAAGGGGTTAATGGTTGGTAGGGGATCAAATACTTATTTCTCTGTGCACAATGCAAATAAATATATATTATTTTGACTATGTGATTTTCTTTTTTTTTTTTTATATAATCTATCTCTCACTGGTAAAATTAACCTAGCCTAAAAATTCTAGACTGTTCATGTCTTTGACAGTGGGCAAACTTACAAAATCAGCAAGGGATCAAATACTTAATTCCTTCACTGTATATGTGTGTGTATATATACATTATTTGGACAAAAGTAATGGGACACCTACACATTACACCTAATTCATTCCAAAAGTGTTGGATGGGATTGAGGTCAGGGCTCTGTGCGGGCCAGTCAAATTCCTCCACACCAACTATGGCTTTATGGACCTCACTTTGTGCACTGGGGCACAGTCATGCTGGAACAGAAAAGGACCATCCTCAAACTGTTCCCACAAAGCCAGAAGCTTACAATTGTCCAAAATGTCTTGGAATACTGGAGCATTAAGATTTCCCTTCACTGGAACTAAGGGTCCTAGGCCAACCCCTGAAAAACAACCCCATAGCATTATCCCTCCCCCACCAAACATTACAGTTGGCACAATGCAGTCAGGCAGATAATGTTCTCCTGGGATTCGCCAAACACGGACTCGTCCATCAGACTGTCAGATAGAGAAGTGTGATTCATCTCTCCACAGAATATGTTTCCACTACTCCGGAGTCCAGTGGCAGTGTGCTTTACAACACTCCATATGACGCTTGGCATTGTGCTTGGTGATGTAAGGCTTGCATGCAGCTGCTCGCCCGTGGAAACACATGTCATAAAGCTCCCAGCGCTTAGATTTTGTGACGATGTTAAGGCCAGAGCAGGTTTTGAACTCTGCAGTTATTGAGTCAGCAGAGCGTTGGCGACTTTTATGCACTATGCGCCTCAGAACTCGGCGACCCCGCTCTGTAACTTTACGCGGTCTGCCACTTTGTGGTTGAGTTGCTGTGGTTCCTAGATGCTTCCACTTTACAATAATACCACTCACAGTCATATATATATATATATACACACATATACACACACATATACAACTTCTCCCACTGCAATTACACACAGTACATAGCATGTTGGTAGAAATACTGGATTGCTGTGCAGAGATTTGCCACTCGCATTAAAAAAACATGTGGAAGCTCATACTTCCAGCACTAGTTGTCCAGGAGAGGACGATGGCGAACACGACCCAACACTACAAGGTAGGGTGGATTTAAACAATGTGTAACATCTACTGTATTGCTGTAGTGTTCATTTTATTGAAATTTTACAGCAAAACATAAAACATTGCAGCTGACATTGGATTTTTACCTATAAGGCAAGTGGTGCGGAGAGGTCTGTCTCTTTCCTGTCCAGGCCCTGAGGGGTTGTTATGTGTCAGGTGCATTTGTCATATATTCAGTTTATAAA
Organism: Rhinoderma darwinii; assembly: GCF_050947455.1. Lineage (NCBI taxonomy): Eukaryota > Metazoa > Chordata > Amphibia > Anura > Rhinodermatidae > Rhinoderma > Rhinoderma darwinii. The sequence goes on from NC_134692.1 coordinate 51,346,371, forward strand.
TTAACTTTATTACCATTTATACATTTAGAGTTTAGACACAGCTTTTGTTCCTGAGAGCGCTACCGTTTAGATTTACATTTACTACTTTATTACTGTCATGTGCATGTACAGCCCCAATTACCTACTGCATTTACCTAATAAAAATACAGCCCAACTGCTTCATAGGAAAAAAAAGTTGCTGTGCCAATAAAAAATAAACTGTAAAATTAGGTAATTATATTTTTTACCAGATAAACATACCACAATTCTCATAAACAGCACACATACAGAATCTACACTTGCAGATTATAAAGGTGGAAGAATAGATTGACAGCCTTTTGTATGTGAGGGGTACACAGCGATATTTCTGTTCCTGTCCATATTTCTCTTTTGCTAAATACAGCAAGTCATTTTTCAATAGAAGTCAATGGTGAAATTTGTGTTATGGACAGATTGCTGCTATTATATTATAATGAGTTTTTTGTGCAGTTAACTGCATCTTCATAATGTCCGACCGCATGCAGTTAATGACCGCGCTGCCAAAGTTGTTGCCGAATTGCTTGCGTCTTTGCTAACAGTTCTGCAATGCCTTGTAATGAACTATGTACAGGAAGCTCCTAACAAACTTCAACACGGGTCAAAACTATGTCCATCAATTATTTACTTTAAAAACACAACAAAACTGCAGCATTACAGAGACAAAAAACGCATGCAGTAGACCGCATGCAGTTTTCAAGCGCAACAAGACCGCAACAAAATCGTGTCAACAACGCACCGTGTGGCCTTACCCTAATAACCACAGTATCACTGTGCTCAATTGGCCAGCAAACTCGCCTGACCGAAACCCAATAGGGAATCTATAGGGTATTGTCAAGAGGAAGATGAGAGACACCAGACCCAACAATGCAGACGAGCTGAAGGCCACTATCAAACAACCTGGGCTTCCATAACATCTCAGCAGTGCCACCGGCTGATCGCCTCCATGCCACGCCGCATTGATGCAGTAATTCATGCAAAAGGAGTCCCGACCAAGTATTGAGGGCATATACTGGACATACTTTTCAGTAGGCCAACATTTCAGTATTAAAAATAATTTTTGAAATTGGGCTTATATAATATTCTAATTTTCTGAGATACTAAATTTTGGGTTTTCATTAACTGTTAGCCATAATTATAAACATTAGAAGAAAAAAAAAATGCTGGAAATAGATCACTCAGCGTGTAATGAATCTATATAATATAGGAGTTCCACTTTTGGATTTAATTACAGAAATAAATTAATATTTTGATGATATTCTAATTCATTGAGAATGACTATAATGTAATAACCTATAGAAGTACATTTATGTCCTCCTTAACAGAGGTGTACTGTAGTGTATTTAATGTAGCTATCTATTTAGTTTGCTACTGACCTACATTGCTTATTGCTTTACAATGCACCAGCAGAAACACCATTATCTATATATAAACTACTGCTTGTTCATTTCAATACACCCCCAGATTCGACGATTTCTCTGTAAAGGATGAACATGATGCGTGTGCTTTACACAGAAATGAGCCTATCTACTGTTTGAAACACTTTCTGCACTCACATGCATTGTATGTACTGTCTTTGTTCCCCATAGCAACAGTGTAAACTTATAAAAGGGTGTAGAGTGGTCTCATAGTTGGTTTCCAGTAAGGCTTATCAATCAAAAAGCAATTTGCCATAGTCGTTTTGAGAAATGGCATGCAGTGTACCCTCTAGAGAAAGCCGAAAACAAGAGTGTACGTGATCGACCACGACCTGGACAACCTCGAGTGACCACAAAACAGGAGGAGAAATTTCTCAGCGTGTGTTCCAAATGGGATAGATCCAAAACAGTTCATTAGATCCGTGATGCTCTTACAGAAACGAGGAAAAAAAGCGTGTCAATTGCGACTGTGAAACGCCCCCTTGTAGTGAGTTGCTTAAGGGGATGTGTTGCAGCCTAAGGCTGGGTTCACACGTGGCGGAATTTCACTTAAATTCCGCTGCGGACACTCCGCAGCGTTAATCCGCAGCGGAGCCGTTTCTCCATTGACTTCCACTTTAATTTAGCAGTGTTCGATTAGACGATGCGTAAAATTCCGCTGCGGAGCATAGGCTGCGGAGCGGAATTTGGTGTCCGCAGCATGCTCTGTCTGTTGCGGAGCAGTGGCGGACTCATGGCGGAATTTCTCCATTGACTTCATTGGAGATTCTAATTTCCGCAATGAAGTCCGCAGCTGTCATGCACATGTTATGTGTGCTGCGGATGCGTCTTGCTTTTTTAACTTGACATTTCTTCATTCTGGCTGGACCTATGTATTTCTAGGTCTACAGCCAGACTGAGGAAGTCAATGGGGCTCCCGTAATGACGGGAGCGTTGCTAGGAGACGTCTGTAAATAGTCACTGTCCAGGGTGCTGAAAGAGTTAAGCGATCGGCAGTAACTGTTTCTGCACCCGGGACAGTTACTACCGATCCCAATATACAGCAACCTGTCAAAAAATATAAGTTCATACTTACCGAGAACTCCCTGCTTCTGTCTCCAGTCCGGCCTCCCAGGATGACGTTTCAGTCTAAGTGACGGCTGCAGCCAATCACATGCCAATAACAGGCTAATAACAGGCTGCAGCGGTCACATGGACTGCCGCGTCATCCAGGGAGGTCGGGCTGGATGCCGAAGGAGGGACGCGTCACCAAGACAACGGCCGGTAAGTATGAATTTCTTTGACTTTCACAAGGGAAAGTGCTGTCCCTTCTCTCTATCCTGCACTGATAGGGAGAAGGGAAGTACTTTTACCGCAGTCCGCAGCAGCTAGTCCGCATCAATTTACTGCACATTTTGTGCAGATCCGCAGCAGAATCTGCAACGCAGATTCTGTGCGGCATTGATGCGAACAGTTGCGGAGGAAATCCGCCACGTGTGGCCATGCCCTAAAAATTGTTGCTTAGACCAATTAATAAAAAGAAGAGACTATTGTTAAAAAGCACACGAGCTGGACTTCTAGTCAGTGGAAAAACTTTAAGGTGTTTTGGTCCCAGATGAATCTAAATTTAAGGTGTTTTGGTCCAAGAGGCAAATGTTCATCGTGCAACAGGTGACCACATGCTTCCTGCTTGTACTTAGCTCACAGTGAAGCATGGAGGAGGTTCCATTATGGTCTAGTAATGTTTTGGAGGTAGTGTGGTTGGCAACTTACTGAAAATCAAAGGAATCATAGACTCCAAGTGCTAGCACAACATCCTAATGCGCCATGCCATGACTTCCGGCAAACGTCTTATTGGTAGTGGTTTTACACTACATAAAAAAAACAACCCAAAACATACCTCCTGTCTTTACAAAAAAGTATATTCAGCCAAAAGAATGACAACAGGTGTGGAAGAACACCAATTACAATCCAATTCAACTACTTTGGGATCATCTGGACAGGTGTGTTCGAGATGTGCAAGTTACGATCTAAAATCAAAGCGTCAGAATGCCCTGCTGGGATCGCTGCTAAGGGTATGTTCACACGCAAACTCAAAAAGGTCTGGAAATAGGGAGCTGTTTTCAAGGGAAAACAGCTCCTGATTTTCAGAAGTTTTTTTAAGCCACTCGCGATTTTCGCAGCATTTTTTACGGCCGTTTTTGGAGCTGTTTTTCTATAGAGTTTATGGAAAAACGGCTCCAAAAACGGCTGATGAAGTGACATGCACTTCTTTTTCGCGGCTGTTTTTTTTACGTGGCCATTTTTCAAAACGGCCGCGTAAAAAAACGGCCTGTTGGAACAGAACGCCGTTTTCCCATTGAAATTAATGGGCAGATGTTTGGAGGCGTTCTGCTTCTGACTTTTCGGCCATTTACGGCCCGAAAAACAGCCGAAAATAAGCAGTGTGAACATACCCTAAGGGTATGTGCACAGGACCAATTTTCAGGCGTAATGGAGTTGTTTTACACCTCGAATTATGCCTGAAAAGACGTCTCCAATACGTCGGCAAACCTCTGCCCATTGCTTGCAATGGGTCTTACGATGTTCTGTTCAGACGCGCGTAAAATTACCGCCGCGTCAAAGAAGTGCAGGACACTTCTTGGGACGTAATTGGAGCCGTTTTTCAATGACTCCAATGAAGAACAGCTCCAATTACGTCCATAAAAAGCGAAAAAAGCGAGTACATGTAATTACGTCTGAAATTCAGGAGCTGTTCTCTCCTGAAAACAGCTCCGTAATTTCAGACGTATTTGCCGTTGTCGTGTGCACATACCCTAACGGTGAAAACTTTGATGGGAGAAAGATTTAAGGAAATGAAAGCTCAATTCAATAGAAACAATGTTCATGAGTATAATACGTGTTTATTTGCCTAAATCCATACTCATCACAAACTAGCTTGTTTTGTTCAATTGCAAAAAAATCAATGCTTTATGTGGAAAATTAGTGAGTAGTGCTCTATGTATATATATATATATATATATTTTTTTTTTTTTAAAGTCAATCCCTGTCTAATAATATCACTTTTATTAAGGCTGAGTGTAACTGATTTCCATCTCATAGTACTGTGGCTCTATACTAGCTTGATATGCTATGGCTGTAAGGTAATTGGATCTTTAGCATGACCTAGCTGATCCCCAGAGCATTACTATGGTGAATAAAATCATGCACTCCTTTTCATTACAATAGATCCATTTATCCCCTACTATCAGGGCAATGTAATCTGCTGGTGTAATTAAGCTCTAGACTGTTCTGTTAGGAAACACTTTGCAGGCATTTGGAGAAACGGAAGGGTTATGCATATAATATCTGTTTCCATTATGGCATTGTGTGTAGCAATGCATATGGGGAGATACAGAACGGCTCTGTCTATATCAATGTAGGGTCCAGCACTGCCCACACAGCCAGAGCAGCACAAAAGCAAATGATAACTATTATCTTTATTATCTACTCCATTGGGATCTCACAGTGTAATAGCCAGTCTCAGAAGCAGCAAAGGAGTTAATTAGGAGCCCCAGTGGAGAAAAAAAAATCCCACTTAGTTAGCTGGAAGTGAATATTCAAATTACTCACTTAATTTCACTTACATAGACTCTTTGCCCACTTAAGGGTACAATTTGATGATTTAGGATGATGTCTTTTGAACACCAGGGCTTGTTGCTGACCTTACAATTATCTGTTCTCAAAAGCATTGTGGAAAGCATTGCAATTTACCACCCACAAGCTCTCCAGATAGCGTTACATTTAACGGTTAAAGACGGGTTCTACCTATGGTAAGGTTTTCAATGTGCCAAGAAAATGAAGACACCCAACTGTTAAGGAATAATGCAGATTCTAGCACTCGAGAAGCTTTTGTTCTATACCTTCTATTATAATTAAATTTAAAACCCATCAAGGTCTGTAACGTACATTATTTTGTAATGCTTATACTTTACAATGGCAGCTAAACAATTGCATTTTAATGGCAATGAGATGTGTTGTATTATAAATATGGTCAAATATTCTTGGAATGAATTGATTTTAACATATTACGAAGTCTTTCAAATGTATAAAAAGTCGTAAAGATAAAAAAAAACATTGTCAGCATAGTAATAAAAATATGTATGTTCTGTCTATTGTGAGTTCTTTATAGTTTTCATTTAGTTATCATCAGAAATCTTATACATGTCAAATGTATTTAGGCAAGTATGCACAGAAATGCAATTAACATCCACGTATAAATGTAGCAATAGGATCCTCATAGGGTCTATCCACACAGTACTGTCAAATCACTTTTTGCCACGATTTTGTGAAAAAAGCACATGAATACTGAATGTTTACTGGGCCATGTGAATAAGCCCTTAGTGGCTTTTTATTTCTGAATTCCAATAGTGGCTGGCCACAGCTAGGAACTCCACTTCACACTAGTCTTTTGTATGACAATCCTATATGGGTGCCATTTTAATTCAGCTCTTGAAGGGTTCTCTGTTATGGGACGTAGAGACCTTCACTGTAAGGGCGGGTTCACACGTGGCGGAATTTCACTTAAATTCCGCTGCGGACACTCCGCAGCGTTAATCCGCAGCGGTGCCGTTTGTCCATTGACTTACACTTTAATTTAGCAGTGTTCGTTTAGACGAGGCGTAAAATTCCGCTGCGGAGCATAGGCTGCGGAGCGGAATTTGGTGTCCGCAGCATGCTCTGTCTGTTGCGGAGCAGTGGCGGACTCATGGCGGAATTTCTCCATTGAGTTCAATGGAGAGTCAAAATTCCGCAATGAAGTCCGCAGATCTTATGTGTGCTGCGGAGCGTATTGGTTTTACTACCATGACATTTCTTCATTCTGGCTGGACCTATGTATTTCTAGGTCTACAGCCAGACTGAAGAAGTCAATGGGGCTCCCGTAATGACGGGAGCGTTGCTAGGAGACGTCTGTAAATAGTCACTGTCCAGGGTGCTGAAAGAGTTAAGCGATCGGCAGTAACTGTTTCTGCACCCGGGACAGTGACTACCGATCTCAATATACATGTATCTGTAAAAAAACATATAAGTTCATACTTACCGAGAACTCCCTGCGTCTGTCTCCAGTCCGGCCTCCCAGGATGACGTTTCAGTCTAAGTGACGGCTGCAGCCAATCACAGGCCAAGCACAGGCTGCAGCGGTCACATGGACTGGCGCATCATCCAGGGAGGTCGGGCTGGATGCCGAAAGAGGGACGCGTCACCAAGACAACGGCCGGTAAGTATGAAAATCGTTTACTTTCACTAGGGAAAGTGCTGTCCCTTCTCTCTATCCTGCACTGATAGGGAGAAGGGAAGCACTTTTCCCGCAGTCCGCAGCAGCTAGTCCGCATCAATGTACTGCACATTTTGTGCAGATCCGCAGCAGAATCTGCAACGCAGATTCTGTGCGGCATTGATGCGGACAGTTGCGGAGGAAATCCGCCACGTGTGGTCATGCCCTAATATGCCCATTAGTGGTACAAATTAATGCCGGGTCTACTATGCTGAAGATGGGGGTGGGTTAAGTGCTTTATAGGACCACACACATGGGCAGATTTAATAAGATTGGCGTCATATGCCAGTCTAAGCTTTCTGCTCCACTGGAGTAAGATTCAACAGATTTATTAAGAGGTGCACGCTGGCCGTACACCACAATTGTGGGCTAGCGAATGCGGCCGTGCACCAACCATTTTTGCCCCCCTCCATCGGACATAAAATAAAAAAATATATGCTTACCTCATCTCTCCTCTTTGCTTCTCCCTTCTGGGTCCCCTAACCATGCTGCAGCTCATGCAAGGTCCTGCACCAAGCAGCGAGAACCTTGTGAATGCTATGTCACATACAATGCCCTGACGCTGCCTGGCATCAGTATGTTGACTGAGCAGTGGTTTTCTAAGGGGACTCAAAGGGGAGAAGAGAAGAGAAGCGGGAAGGTGAGCATATATGTTTTATGTTTTTTTTTATTTATTTATGTTTTGTCCAATGGGGGTAGTCTGATCTGGAGGGACAAAGTACAGAGCCCGACCTGGGCCTCTAACTTGTCACGCCCCACAGAGTGAAATCTACGCCAGCCAGGAGCTGGCGTAGATTTTTGCAATCATTTACAACATTTTTCTGTTTCTGGCATAAAGTGTAATACATTTGATGGGCCACAGCGGCTGCAGCCCCTTTTGGTAGGCCATGTTTTTCGCAAAAGACCCTATTGCGACTTTTCTACGCCAGTGTGCACCAAAACATAACACAATAAAGTATAAGACCATTTTATTACACTCATTAACATTGTATAATATCACAAAAAGGATTGCTTCAAAGTATACCAGTACATATACATGACCTCTGAAAAAGACCATCTCAACTGATAGCGACACTCCATGCTCCCCCACACTAAGGCTCATTTACCTCAGTTACCTGAGAATCTTCTTTTTCTCACTGATGGTTTAGTAGTCTTTACTTTATAATGCTTTCACCCGTTATACTGGAAATCAACTCCTCATGCACTGACCTCTTGGTTAGTCTGTGATAGACTTGTGTTTATACACAGCAGCTGATCTGAAGAGGCAGAGCTGCAGTAACGGAAGTCGACTACGACTACGGTATTGAGTCTGTCAAAACGACGGAACCCTTGCACAATGGAGACAAACTGAAACCATTGCCACCGGATCCGTCATCATTGAAATTAATGGTGATGCAAACGGAAACTTATGGTTTCTTTTTGTTTCAGTTAGGGAAGCTCCAACGGAACGTCAGAATGGGACCCTGACGCAGATGTGAACAAAGCCTAAGTTGTAGTCACAGATCACAAGTGTGTGTGTGTGTGTGTGCTCGTGTTTGCGTGTGTTTTTGTGTGTGCGTTTGTACATTGCCCATGTCTTCATTTAGTGTAATAAACTCAAGTTCTCTCCCTTACAAAATGTTTTTTCTAAGAATGGTGATTGAGAAAACATGGCAACCAAGTACAGAGTGATAATTCTAAAAAGTGTTGATAACATTGTTTCAATATGAAATTGAATGTTTGGCTATGATTATGTCCCATGATGAATGTAAGTTTACAGATTTCTGTGTAGAGCTGTCATGATAGAAAGTTTTACCTAATGAAGGGAATGAGACACATTGTATTATTAGGCACTAACTGACTAACGTTATCAGCCACAGCTTTTTCTGTATCGAGTAATAGATAAAATACTTGCAGCTAAAGCAGAACTGTTTTTATTTACTTTCTGTACATTGGGTTATCATTTAAAGCATTATGATCAACATTATCTTGACAATTCAGAACATCTTAGTAGGGTTTTCTAGCATTGGGAATTAATTAAGTGGGGTCCAGCAGCTGGAACACCAATGGTATATAAGGAATGGGAAGCTGGGACATAAACTGGCTTTATGGAATGCGAGTTATGGAAATTTTAAAATGGATGTCCACCTTTTAAAACCATGTCATTTTTAGGACCGCAATTCTGAGCTGATTGATGTCTTAAAGCGGTCCTGTCACCTCTCCTGATGTTTATTTTAGTTACTAGATAATACTTGTATTCCCCATTAAATAACAATTCTGGAACATATTTTTTTAGGACTCTGAATTGTGCCGTCCCTCTGTTATTCCTCCTAGAAATGTATGATTAAGGGTATGTTCACACGGCAGTGTCCGTTACGGCTGAAATTACGGGGCTGTTTTCAGGAGAAAACAGCTCCGTAATTTCAGCCGTAATGGTATGTTGAGGCGCTTTATCGCTGCGTCAATTACGGACGTAAATGGAGCTGGTTTTCCATGGAGTCAATGGAAAACGGCTCCATTTACGTTTGAAGAAGTTACAGGCACCTCTTTGATGCGGGCGTCTAATTACGCCCCGCCTTTTCAGCAGGGCGTAAAAAAAATGACCGTCGGAGCAGAACATCGTTAGACCCATTCAAATGAATGGGCAGATGTTTGCCGACGCTATCGAGCCGCATTTTCGGACATAAATCAAGGCAGGAAAATGCCCAATTTACGTCCGTAAATAAGCCGTGTGAACATACCCTTAATTGAAAACTGGGTGTTGCCATTTCCCTTGTCAAAGAGGTGTGACCATACACAGTCTCAATCTGTCAGTACTGATTGGACATTGTCAGTCTGTGCAGGGACATACACCCAACTGGTAACACCCAGTTGTCAATTTATTTCTACATTTCTAGGAGAAATACCAGAGGAATGGCATAACGTAGAGTTTTAAGAATAGGTGCTCCAGAATTGGGAAATACAATTGTTTATTAAAACAGACATGTAAGGAGAGGTGATAGTCTCTCTTTTATATGTCTTTATAGCGCACCACATTCCCTACAAAGACATAGAGTAAAATGCTACAATTTTGCCACCACAAGCGGGAGTTTAGTTGCATACTGTTTTATCATGGAATTCAATGTACCAAAAGAATACAGTACGCTTCTATGCTCCCCAAGTGGGAGCAGAATGTTATCATTTAAAGGGTAAGTAAACATTAAACAAACTTCTGACGTCAGAAGTTTTGATCGCTGGGGCTCTGAGCATTGAGACCCCCACCGATCGCTAAAACGAAGCTGCAGAAGCGATCGTGTGTCGTTTCTGTTCGGCTTTTCCCGGAAAGCCGATGTAGCAGTGTATGGGCCCATAGACTTTCTATTGAGCTCGTACACCAATTGCTCGGCTTTCCGAGAAAAGCTGAATAGAAAGCAAGTGGCTCAGCACTGACACGAGCGCTTCTGCCACTTCGTTTTAGCGATCGGTGGGGCTCTCAGTGCTCAGACCCCCAGTGATCAAAACTTCTGATATGTCAATTTTGTTGAACGTTTAATTACCCTTTAACTCTATATCTATGCAGTGGATTAGTAGCTCTTTAACAGAAAATCAGAGCTGCAACCACTATAAAGATATATCGAAAGGTTAATAAGCACAGAATTTTATTTAAACAAAAATATTCACATTAAGCTGCTCTTAACCAGCGCAATTCTTGTTAATGTTTATGGTACCATCTGTGGAACCTCAACCAATGTGACTCTAATGACATGTCTGATTGACATGTTATTAAAGTGTATGGTCAGAAAAACACTTTACTAGATTGCTGTTCCAGTGTTTTCCCACTGATCTCTGTTTACTTTGCTGAAGTGATGATGTAACTATGTATGGTATGTGGCTGCCAGTGATTGGCTGAAAAAGTCATATGCCAGTAAGCATGTCATCGGTTCAACAAAGTGAATAGAGACTGGGTGGATCACTGGACCAGCCATGCAGGAGCAGCAGTGGATTTAACCCGTTAGTGACCGTCAATACGCCTTTTCACGGCGGCCACTAATGGGCTTTATTCCCATGCATACGCCTTTTCACGGTGCTTCATCGGAATAAATAAACAGAGAAGGGAGCCGTTAAATCTCCCTGCTCTCAGCTACCTATGGTAGCTGAGGGCTGGGAGCAGCCCTGCTCGAACGGGCGAGATCGATATCAGTATTGATCTCACCAGTTTAACCCCTCAAATGCTACGCTCAAGAGCGAGCGCCGCATCTGAGTGGTTTTGGGGAGAGGGAGGGAACTCCCGCTCTCACCCTACCGGCACCCTGAGTGAGATCGCAGGGTGTTGGTGGTTTCTATGGCAGCCGGGGGGGCCTAATAAAGGCCTCCAGGTCTGCCACTAGTTATGGCTGCTAGGTTATGCCAGAGGCATGGACTAGCAGATGCGTGTCTGTTTTACAAAAGTATAGCAGTGTATTTTAAAAGCGATCGGAGGCTCACATAGTAAAGTCCCCGAGTAGGACTAGTAAAAAAGTTAAAAAAAGTTTAATAAAGTTAATTAAAAAAAATAAGTGAAAAAAGAATTAAAAACCCACTTTTTCCCCTTACAAAGTGCTTTATTATTATTAAAAAAAATAGTAAAAAAAAGTTACACATATTTGGTATCGCCGCGTCCGTAACAACCCCAACTATAAAGTTGTTATATTATTTAACCCGGACGGTGAACGCCATAAAAAAACCGCCATAAAAAACAATGTTTTCTGTGAATCCTGTGAATTATCAGAAAGTCGCATCTACTCCAAAATGGTACCAATAAAAACTAAAAGTTGTCCCACAAAAAAATAAAAGCCCTCATACCACTGCATCGGCGGAAAAAATAAAAAAATAAAAAAGTTATGGCTCTTGATGTACGGAGACACAAAAAAAATAATTTTGAAAAAAAAAGTGTTTTTACTGTGTAAAAGTAGTAAAACATACAAAATCGATATAAATATGGTATCGTTGCAATCGAAACAACCCGCTGAATAAAGTTTTTGTGTTATTTATACCACACGGTAAACAGCGTAAATTTAGGACGCAAAAAAGTGCTGCAAAATTGCTTTTTTTTTTGCTATTCCCCCCCAAATAAAGTTAATAAAAGTTAATCAATAAGTTCTATGTACCCCAAAATGGTGCTATTATTTTGACAACTTGTCCTGCAAAAAATAAGACCTTATACAGCTATGTCGATGCAAAAATAAAAAAATTTATAGCTCTGAATGAGAAGATGGAAAAAAATAAAAAATAGCTTGGTCATTAAGGCCTAAAATAGGCTGGTCACTAAGGGGTTAAAAGGTGAGCTTTGTTTTTTTTTGTTGTTTTTTTATTATCGCATTTGCAGCCAAGAAAAACCCTTTTACTGATCAATGCTACCATGCTGCTCTATTAAACTGACAAGTAGTCACATGGTTGCAGTTAGGGCATGCCCCCACGTGGCGGATTTCCTCCGCAACTGTCCGCATCAATGCCGCACAGAATCTGCGTTGCAGATTCTGCGGCAGATCTGCCCAAAATGTGCAGTAAATTGATGCGGACTAGCTGCTGCGGACTGCGGGAAAAGTGCTTCCCTTCTCTGTATCAGTGCAGGATAGAGAGAAGGGACAGCACTTTCCCTAGTGAAAGTAAACAAATTTCATACTTACCGGCCGTTGTCTTGGTGACGCGTCCCTCTTTCGGCATCCAGCCCGACCTCCCCGGATGACGCGGCAGTCCATGTGACCGCTGCAGCCTGTGATTGGCTGCAGCCGTCACTTAGGCTGAAACGTCATCCTGGGAAGCCGGACTGGAGACAGAAGCAGGGAGTTCTCGGTAAGTATGAACTTCTATTTTTTTTACAGGTTGCTGTATATTGGGATCGGTAGTCACTGTCCAGGATGCAGAAACAGTTACTGCCGATCGCTTAACTCTTTCAGCACCCTGGACAGTGACTATTTACTGACGTCTCCTAGCAACGCTCCCGTAATTACGGGAGCCCCATTGACTTGCTGAGTCTGGCTGTAGACCTAGAAATACATAGGTCCAGCCAGAATGAAGAAATGTCATGTCAAAAAAGCAAGACGCATCCGCAGCACACATAACATGTGCATGACAGCTGCGGACTTCATTGCGGAATTTAGAATCTCCATTGAAGTCAATGGAGAAATTCCGCCATGAGTCCGCAACCAGTCCGCCACTGGTCCGCAACAGACAGAGCATGCTGCGGACACCAAATTCCGCTCCGCAGCCTATGCTCCGCAGCGGAATTTTACGCCTCGTCTAAACGAACACTTCTAAATAGAAGTGGAAGTCAATGGAGAAACGGCTCCGCTGCGGATTAACGCTGCGGAGTGTCCGCAGCGGAATTCAAGTGAAATTCCGCCATGTGTGAACCCAGCCTACGTCAGCGGGTCTCACATATAACTTCCTGATCTTGAGCCAAACTCTTTATAGAAATTAGAAATAGAAGTATAATTATTATATAATTTCCTTAATATCTTATTGGACTTACTCTGACTATGTCTGGTGTAACCTGCTGGGCTATGCGGAATATTAAATCAGCAGAAAACTGTTGCCATTGACTCTTCATATGATTGAGCTCCAGCATTGACTAGATTATTATTGTTATAATCATATACTATGTGGCACACAATGAGTTAATAACTGAAAGCATAGCTTTCGCTCCCACAAAAAAGTTAATTCAATTAAATGTTAACAAAAAATATTTTTCCCCCTAGAGGTTTTCTTTTTCCAATTAATACAGTTTCTTGATCATGAGAAACTCAGACCTGCATCACCAATCGCAGGCGGACTGATTACACTTACTAATGACTGCCAAGAAAATGTCTTGATCTCTTAATAATTTATGTAAACACAAAACATTCCGCAACATAGTTTGTTTATTTCTATTTTTTACATCGGTCTGAAAAGAATTTGTTGTTTTCCGTAACACTAACACTTTATTATTCAAATTGCTGCTTTCTCTAACGTCTTTCTATCTTTGTAGGGAGAAAAGGAAGAAAGTTATGAACACGATCAGGGAACATTGTGGGGACATTAGAATAAGGACACTCAGGGGCGTAACTAGGAAAGACTGGGCCCCATAGCAAACTTTTGACTGGGGGCCTCCCTCCCCTGGGTATCACACAACCCCCCCTTGTAGATAGTGCCTCCCTATAGACTCCGCCACACAGCGCCCCCTGTAGATAGCACCATACAACCCACTGTAGATAGCGCCATACACATCCCCCTGTAGATAGCGCCATACAGCCCCCTGTAGATAACGTTATACAGACCCCTGTAGATAACGCCATACAGCCCCTGTAGATAACGCCATACAGCCCCCTGTAGATAACGTCGTACAGCCCCCCTGTAGATAATGCCATACAGCCCCCTGTAGATAACGTCATACAGCCCCCCTGTAGATAACGCCATACAACCCCCCCTGTAGATAACGCCATACAGACCCCCTGTAGATTACGCCATAAGGACCCCCTGTAGATTACGCCATACAGCCCCCTGTAGATAACGCCATACAGACCCCCTGTAGATTACGCCATACAGACCCCCCTGTAGATAACACCATACAGCCCCTCCTGTAGATAACACCATACAGCCCCCTGTAGATTACGCCATATAGACCCCCCCCCCAAAAAAAATGGCCTATAGTTTGTCCTACAAAAGACATGCATCCCCTATCCACAGGATAGGGGATACATGTGTGATTGCTGGCAGCGATAAGGAGAACGGGGGACCGAAAGTCACCCGAAGTTCTCACGACTTCCGGCGTCTGCGCAGTTCAATAAAAATGAAAGGAGCGCTGGTCACGCATGCGCACAAGCGCGACCAGTGCACAAGTCATTTCAATGGAGCTGCCAACAGACCCCGGAATTCCGAGGTTTGTCATGGAGAACTTCGGAGGACTTTCGGTCCCCCGTTCTCCTTATCGCTGACAGCGATCACACATGTATCCCCTATCCTGTGCATAGGGGATACATGTGTTTTGTAGGAACAACCCCTTCAGTGATGTCGCGCTGTAGCAGCCTTACCGGCTGCTAGCGGAGCCTCCGGCCATGAGAAGGGGGGCCAGTCCCCGTCATGCTGCGGGCCCCGTAGCAGCCGCTACGGCTGCTATAGCGGTAGTTACGCCACTGAGAACACTGACATTTTAAAGGATTTACAACTTTAATGCTGTAGATAAGTCGCAAATTATGGCACACTTCATATGTGTGCAATAATTTGCGACTTTTCACACTTCTCGACACTTTTCAAAAGTGGCGATACCAGTGGGCAGGGTTTTTCAGGAGGGGCAGGGCACCGCATTTAACATCACTTACACTAGAAATTGGCAAAAAATATGGCACAACTTTAGGTTTGCTCATAGCAGACATAGATTTCAATTTATGACACACGGACGCCTCCTAATTAATTTGGCTCATTGTACTCCAGAGCAATTCAGTATATTCTGTGGGACTTACTCACACAGCAAAGTGTGTGATCTCGCGAGATTACGCTGTGCTGTGATTAAGTCCCACAGAAACTTTATTGAAGTGTCGGGAGTGTGAATAGACATCGCATCCTGGCTGGAGGCGATGTCTATTCACTCTCAAGACACTTCGGTAAAGTTAATGTGGGAGTATGTGACAGCATCACGCTGTGCTGCGAGTACAGCTAAACATTAATGAAGAGAAGTGTATGACGCTGATTGGTCACTGATTGGTCAGCGTCATACACTTCTCTTTACAACGCCACTTGGTAAAAAGTTAAAAAACGCCCAGTTATCTATTAAGAAACTAATTAGCAGAAATCTAAAATTGTTCATAACTTGCTAAAAAATGATAATTTTTCAAAATAAAAACCACTTTTGTTATCTACATTACAGCGCCGATCAGATTATGTAGGAGATAGGGCACTTCTAATCTGGTGACAGAGCCACTTTAAATACAGAGAAGGAATGAAGAATAATATTTAGTTTATATTGGTAGAGTTTAAACACAGGATTAGATTAGAATACTCCGGACTTTATAAATGCATATGGATATGGTTAACTACCAGAAGAAACATTTCTAAACACCCTCCATGTAAAACGGGGAGGTGAAAAGACAAAATACCAGCCCAAGATACAGAGCTACAAACTTGCTCCCCAAACACAAGTACAGATGAGTATACATGGTTACTTGCCATAATATCCTATTTAATGTAAAGGATCTGCCAGGCACAGCTTCTGTTTCAACGCCCATAGGTAATCAGTCAGCACCTGCTTCTATGCCTGTGAGACTGACTCTCCTTGTTGGCTCCATGCATTTGGAGCAGTGCTCTGTACTGTTAATGCAGGAATTATCGTCCGATTTGGTTTTAGGCCTTCCCTGGTTGCAGTTGCATTATCCCACGTTTGACTGGAATACTGGGGATCTTAAGAAATGGGGTAATGAATGCATGACGTCATGTTTTTCTGTTAATTCTATTTCTCCCCCTGAGGAGGTGAACACGCTACCTGAGTTTGTTCAGGACTTCGCTGATGTTTTCTCTAAGGAGGCCTCCGAAGTGTTACCTCCTCATTGAGAATACAATTGCGCAATCGATTTGGTACCAGGAGCTAAGCTCCCTAAGGGTAGGATATTTAATCTCTCTTGTCCCGAACGTGAAGCCATGAGAGAGTATATCCAGGAATGCCTGGCCAAGGGTTACATTCGCCCCTCTACTTCTCCGGTAGGTGCTGGCTTCTTCTTCGTAGGGAAGAAGGATGGTGATCTTAGGCCATGCATTGACTACCGAAACTTGAATAAGGTCACTGTGAGGAACCAGTATCCCCTTCCTTTGATTCCTGATCTCTTTAATCAGGTTCAGGGGGCCCAATGGTTTTCTAAGTTTGATCTACGGGGGGCTTATAACATTATCCGCATCAAAGAGGGGGATGAGTGGAAGACTGCGTTTAACACGCCCGAAGGTCATTTTGAATACCTCGTCATGCCCTTTGGGTTGTGTAATGCTCCCGCGGTCTTCCAGAATTTCATAAATGAGATTTTAAGAGACTACCTGGGGGTATTTCTTGTAGTGTACCTTGATGACATACTGGTGTTTTCCAAGGACTGGTCCTCCCACATTGAGCATGTCAGGAAGGTGCTCCAGGTCCTTCGGGAAAACAAACTGTTTGCGAAGACCGAAAAATGTGTGTTTGGGGTGCAGGAGATACCATTTTTGGGTCAAATCCTCACTCCTCATGAATTCCGCATGGACCCCGCCAAGGTCCAGGCTGTGGCGGAATGGGTCCAACCTGCCTCCCTAAAGGCATTACAGTGCTTCCTGGGGTTCGCTAATTATTACAGGAGATTTATTGCTAACTTCTCGGTCATCTCTATGCCTCTTACGGATCTCACTCGCAAAGGTGCTGATCTCCTCCACTGGCCTCCTGAGGCTGTCCAGGCTTTTGAGGTCCTTAAGAAGTGCTTTATCTCGGCCCCTGTGCTGGTTCAGCCCAACCAAATGGAACCATTTATCGTGGAGGTTGACGCGTCCGAGGTGGGAGTGGGGGCTGTCTTGTCCCAGGGTACCGGGTCCCTCACCCATCTCCGTCCCTGTGCCTACTTCTCCAGGAAGTTTTCGCCCACTGAGAGTAACTATGATATTGGCAACCGCAAACTCTTAGCCATTAAATAGGCATTTGAAGAGTGGCGCCACTTCCTGGAGGGGGCTAGGCACCAGGTAACGGTCCTTACCGACCACAAGAATCTGGTTTTCCTAGAATCTGCCCGGAGGCTAAACCCTAGACAAGCTCGATGGGCGTTATTTTTTACCAGATTCAACTTTTTGGTTACCTATAGGGCTGGGCCTAAAAATATTAAGGCTGATACACTGTCGCGTAGCTTCATGGCCAGCCCTCCTTCGGAGGAAGATCCTGCTTGTATTTTGCCTCCAAGTATAATCATTTCCTCTATTGATTCTGATTTAGTCTCTGACATTGCGGCTGATCAAGGTTCAGCTCCCGGGAACCTTCCTAAGAACAAGCTGTTTGTTCCCCTGCAATTCCGGCTAAGGGTACTTAGGGAGAATCATGACTCCGCACTATCTGGTCATCCAGGCATCCTGGGTACCAAGCACCTCATTGCCAGAAACTATTGGTGGCCTGGGTTGCCTAAAGATGTTAAGGCCTACGTCGCTGCTTGTGAAGTTTGTGCTAGGTCCAAGACTCCCAGGTCCCGACCAGTGGGCTTACTACGTTCTTTGCCCATTCCCCAGAGACCTTGGACCCATATCTCCATGGATTTTATCACTGATTTGCCTCCATCTCAAGGCAAGTCGGTGCTGTGGGTTGTAGTAGACCGCTCCAGTAAGATGTGCCACTTTGTGCCCCTCAAGAAACTACCCAATGCTAAGACGTTAGCTACCTTGTTTGTCAAACACATCCTGCGTCTCCATGGGGTCCCTGTCACAGGTCTCCATGGGGTCCCTGTCACAGGACCCCTGTGAGGTTTTGGAAACCTCACAAGCGGCGACGTAAGCCCTAACGTCTTTAGGCAACCCAGGCCACCAATAGTTTCTGGTAATGAGGTGTTTGGTGCCCAAGATGCCAGGATGACCAGATAGAGCGGAGTCATGGTTTTCCCTGAGTAGCCTTAGCCGGTATTGCAGGGGAACAAACAGTTTGTCCCCAGGGACGTTCCCGGGAGCTGCACCCTGATCAGCCGCGATATCAGAAGCTAAATCAGAATCCGTGTCAGAAACGATTATACCAGGGGGTAAAATACAAGCAGGATCCTTCTCGGAAGGAGGATTGGCCATGAAACTACGTGACAGGGCATCAGCCTTAATATTCTTGGACCCAGCCCTATAGGTAACCAAGAAATTAAATCTGGTAAAGAATAGTGCCTACCGAGCTTGTCTAGGATTAAGCCTCCGGGCCGATTCTAGGAAAACCAGATTCTTGTGATCCGTAAGGACCGTTACCTGGTGTCTCGCCCCCTCCAGGAAGTGCCGCCACTCTTCAAAAGCCCATTTAATGGCTAGAAGTTCGCGGTTGCCAATATCATAGTTACTCTCCGTGGGCGAAAATTTCCTAGAGAAGTAAGCACAGGGGCGGAGATGGGTGAGGGAGCTGGTACCCTGGGACAAGACGGCCCCCACTCCCACCTCGGATGCGTCAACCTCCACAATAAATGGCTCCTCTTGGTTGGGCTGAATCAGCACGGGGGCCGAGATAAAGCACTTCTTGAGGGTCTCAAAGGCCTGGACGGCCTCAGGGGGCCAATGGAGGACATCAGCACCCTCGCGAGTAAGGTCCGTAAGAGGCTTAGCGACGACCGAGAAGTTGGCAATAAATCTCCTGTAATAGTTGGCGAACCCTAAAAAACACTGTAACGCCTTAAGGGAGGCAGGTTGGACCCATTCCGCCACAGCCTGAACCTTGGCAGGGTCCATGCGGAATTCATGAGGAGTGAGGATTTGCCCTAAAAATGGTATCTCCTGTACCCCAAAGACACATTTTTCAGTCTTAGCAAACAGATTATTCTCCCGAAGGACCAGGAGCACCTTCCTGACATGCTCCACGTGGGAGGACCAGTCCTTGGAAAACACCAGTATGTCATCAAGGTACACAACAAGAAAATTACCCAGGTAATCTCTCAGGATTTCATTAATAAAATTCTGGAAGACAGCAGGGGCATTACACAACCCACAGGGCATGACCAGGTATTCGAAATGACCCTCGGGTGTGTTGAACGCTCATCCCCCTCTTTGATGCGGATAAGGTTATATGCCCCCCGTAGATCGAACTTAGAAAACCATTGGGCTCCCTGAACCTGATTAAAAAGATCCGGAATCAAAGGAAGTGGGTACTGGTTCCTTACGGTGACCTTATTCAGGTTACGATAATCAATGCACGGCCTAAGACCACCATCCTTCTTCCCCACAAAGAAGAAGCCAGCACCTACAGGAGAAGTCGAGGGGCGAATGAAACCCTTGGCCAGGCATTCTTGGATATACACCCTCATAGCTTCACGTTCAGGACATGAAAGATTAAATATCCTACCCTTAGGAAGCTTGGCACCAGGCACCAGGCACCAAATCGATGGCGCAATCGTAATCTCTATGGGGGGGCAACACCTCGGAGGCCTCCTTAGAAAACACATCGGCGAAGTCCTCAACAAACTCAGGAAGCGTGTTTACCTCCTCCCGGGAAGAAATAGAGTTAACAGAAAGACATGACATAAGACATTCACTACCCCATTTGGTGAGATCCCCAGTATTCCAATCAAACGTGGGATTATGCAACTGCAACCAGGGAAGACCTAATACCAGATCAGACGATAATCCCTGCATCACCAGTACAGAGCACTGCTCCAAATGCATGGAGCCAACCAGGAGTTCAAAAACAGGAGTATGCTGAGTAAAATAACCATTAGCAAGGGGAGTTGAGTCGATACCTACTACAGGGATAGGATAAGGTAAATCAATAAAAGGCATTTTTAGAGACATAGCAAATTCCACAGACATGATATTAGCAGATGAGCCAGAATCCACGAAGGCACTGCCAGTCGCAGACCGGCCAGCAAACGAGACCTGAAAGGGAAGCAAAATTTTATTGCGTTTCACATTAACGGGAAATACCTGTGCGCCCAAGTGACCTCCCCGATGATCACTTAGGCGCGGAAGTTTTCCGGCTTTTTATTCTTGCGCCTGGGACAGGTGTTCAGAAGATGCTTGTCGTCCCCACAGTAGAAGCAGAGACCATTCATTCTGCGAAACTCCCTACGTTGTCGAGGGGACATGGAGGCCCCGAGTTGCATAGGTACCTCCGAGTCCTCCGTGGAGGGGCGAGGAGACGGGACCTCGGGGGGAATCGCAGAAAAGTCAGAGGGGAGCACATTGAAGCGTTCAAGCTGACGTTCCCTGAGACGTCGGTCAAGTCGTACTGCTAGGGCCATAACCTGGTCAAGGGAGTCAGAAGAGGGGTAACTAACCAGCAGATCCTTCAGGGCGTCAGATAATCCTAACCTAAACTGGCACCTTAGGGCCGGATCGTTCCACCGAGAAGCTACGCACCACTTTCTAAAATCAGAACAGTACTCCTCAACCGGTCTCCTACCCTGACGTAAGGTCACCAGCTGACTCTCGGCTAAAGCAGTCCTGTCAGTCTCGTCGTAAATGAGTCAGAGGGCAGAGAAAAAGCGATCAACAGAGGAAAGTTCAGGGGCGTCAGGAGCCAAGGAGAAGGCCCACTCTTGGGGCCCTTCCTGGAGTCGGGATATGATGATACCCACCCGCTGGTTCTCGGAACCTGAGGAGTGGGGTTTAAGGCGGAAATACAGTCTGCAACTCTCCCGGAAGGAGAGAAACGTCTTACGGTCCCCTGAGAACCGGTCAGGTAACTTGAGGTCGGGTTCTAGAGGTGAGGTGAGGGGAACTACTACGGCAGCGTCACCCTGGTTGACCCTCTGGGCCAGGGCCTGGACCTGTAGGGAGAGGCCCTGCATCTGCTGGGTCAGGGTCTCAAGGGGGTCCATGATAGCGTCAGCATAGGGGAAATGGTAGACTAGGTAAGGGGCTTGTAATTATGTAATGGCAGGAAGGAGGAGAAGGGAAAGTGAGCCCTAATCTACCCACCGCCCTGTCCCTGCCTACTTGCAACGACCCACCCTAGGCGACGGGGTACAACTGGGCGGCGGTCCCTACGCTGTCTAAGTGCACGGGAGAACAAACAGGGAACACGCAAGGGAAGGGGCAGTAGCCCACGGAACGCCGCGAGGAAACGGAGCGGTGAAGAGTTGTCAGGACCAGGATGAAGTGGAGTATACCCAAGTGAGCACGGAGGAGGAAGCAAGCCGGAGGCAAAGCAAAGCGGGTTAAGCAGAACAGCAGCAAGGCAGAAGCACGGCAGAAGCAGGCTGGAGCAAGCAGCAGTGGGGCCAGGAATCCAAAAGAATTACAAGCACTGAGGAGGAGAACACAGCAGGTAATAAAGGACAAGGGGCGGAGCTAACTCCGACTGACCAGGCCGCGATAGGCTCTCCCACTCCTGAGCCTGCCACCCTGGTTGGTGGGAGATGGTGTCAGTCGAACAGGTCTGGCCTCAGGTGTGGATTGATTAATCCCAGGAGTATACCTAGACGTAGTACCTGGCAGATCCCTAACACCTCCCTCCTTAAACGCTGCTCCCCGTCCTTGGGATATTGGTCAGGAGGTTCCACCTTCGTTTCCCCAATAAACCAGGTCCACTTAGAAAGGGTCCGGTGGCCCCTCATAAAAGGGGGGGGGGGTACTGTAAAGGATCTGCCAGGCACAACTTCTGTATCAACGCCCATAGGTAATCAGTCTGCACCTGCTTCTATGTCTGTGAGACTGACTCCATCTTCCACCACTCAGGATGGCAGGCTTAGGAGTGGGAGAGCCTATCACAGCCTGGCCAGACGGAGCTAGCTCCCGCCCTCTGTCTATGTATACCTGCTTTTCCTGTTCCTCCTTGCTTGTGATTCTTCTCTGTTTTTTTTACTGGCCCTGCTGCAGCTTCTTGAACTACTTGTCCCTGCTTCGTATTGACCCTGGCTTGCTGACTACTCTCCTGCTCTGCGTTTGGTACCTCATGCTCTCCTGGTTTGACTCGGCTTGTTCACTACTCTCCTGCTCTGCATTTGGCACCTCGTACTCTCCTGGTTTGACTCGGCTCGTTTACTACTCTTGTTGCTCACGGTGTTGCCGTGGGCAACTGCCCCGTTTCCCTTTTGTTCTGTGTTCCCTTGTCTGGTTGTCTGTCGTGCACTTATTAAGTGTAGGGACCCTCGCCTAGGGCGGGTCGTTGCAAGTAGGCAGGGACTGAGTGGCGTGTAGATTAGGGCTCACTTGTCTGTTTCCCTATCCCTGTCATTACATTTAACTTGTGTGTATTGAGGAAGTTTCCAGGCAGAAGTATAAAGGCTATTTGAGATCTTGCTCTATGTTTCAAAATGGGAAATGCATTCAATTTGTGATCTTGCGTTATTGTGTATATATATATATATATATATATATATATATATATATATGCCCTGAATATAGCTTGTTTTTGCCCTCATGTTTCTGCAGAGGACCTTTTGGACAAGTGATCTATTGACTGTTATACTTATTAGCAGGAAATGTTGTATAAATCATTCTTGGTGTTTTTTGTGATATATATAAAACCTGGCCAGGTATCTCTTTGTTTTAATAATGTTGTATATGTTGAGGCAATAGCCTAGGAAACGGTATACACTATCTTTTATATTCACATGGATAGTTAAATTATTTTATAAATAGAATTAAATAAAATATATTTTTCTACCCTAAAGAGTGCTTGTAGTATCCTGGATAACTTTTTTGTTTTTTGTTTAAAATTGTCTTTTATCTAGGCTGGCACCGTTTATAATTTTTATCTACATTTCTTTTTGTTTTTGTTTTTTATATCTATTTCTTTTTTAGTCTCAGATTAGGATACAATGTTATTAGAGTTTATGTGTAGTATTGTGGAGATTATGTTCTGTTTTTTTGATCATGTGATGGTTATGGTGATGCTGTTGGGTAATGCTGAGCACGTGACTTTTCTGTGATTCGAAGGAATAGGTTTTTTTCACATATAAAGATGATATAGAGTAATGGAACAAAATATTTGGTTATTAATTATGAAATATGGTATAGCGATATCGTTTGGCTTTATTCTGCCCCCACGTATTTGAACGAATTAGAAGAAATGAACGAATTAGGGGGTATAATGGCCATGTTTTCATTTGTATTTAATCACTCAGTGACAAGCCTATTTTAGGCCATAATTGCGTCAACATAACTGTATAAGGTCTTGTTTTTTGCAGCACAAGTTGTATTTTTTAATAGCACCATTTTGGGGTACATAGAATTTATTGACAAAAACCAGCAATTTCGCCATACTGTTTTGCGTCCTAAATTTACGCCGTTTACCATTGATCATTAAAAGGGTTTTTCTTGGCTGCAAATGCGATAACAAAATAACAACAAAAAACAAATCTCACCTTTTAACCCCTTAGTGACCTGCCTATTTTAGGTTTTAATGACCAGGCTATTTTTTTATGTTTTTCCATCGTCTCATTCAAAGAGCTATAACTTTATTATTGTTGCGTCGACATAGCTGTATAAGGTCTTGTTTTTTGCTGGAAAAGTTGTATTTTTTAATAGCACCATTTTGGGGTACATAGAATTTATTGTATAACTTTTATTAACTTTTTTTGGAGGGGGAATATAAAAAAAATAGCAATTTCGCCACACTCTTTTGCATCCTAAATTTACGGCATTTACGTTGTGGTATAAATAACACAATAACTTTATTGAGCCGGTTGTTGCGATTGCAATGATATCAACTTTATATAGATTTTGTATGTTTTACTACTTTTACACTACATTTTCTTTTCAAAATTATTTATTTTTGTGCCTCCATATTTCAAAAGCCTTAACTTTTTTATTTTTCCGCCGATGCAGGTGTATGAGGGCTTTTATTTTTTTGTGGGACAACTTTTAGTTTTTATTGATACCATTTTGTAGTAGATGTGACTTTCTGATCACTTTTTATCAAATTTTTTTAAGGCAGGATTCACAGAAAACAGCAAATTTTGCATTGTTTTTTATTTTATTTTTTACGGCGTTCACCATGCGGGTTAAATAACATAATACCTTTATCATTGGGTAGTTACGGACACTGCGATTCCAAATATTTTTTACCTTTTTTTTTTTAATAATAAAGCACTTTGTAGGGGAAAAAGTGGGTTTTTAAAAAAATTTTCACTTATTTTTTTAATTAACTTTATTGAACTTTTTTTGTTACTTTTTTACTAGTCCCACTAGGGGACTTCACTATGCGATCATCCGATCGCTTTTATAATACACTGCAATACTTTTGTATTAGTGCCTGTTCGTGTAAAACGTACAGGCATCTGCTAGACCATGTCTCTGGCAGGCATAACTAGTGGCAGACCTGGGGGCCTTTATTAGGCCCTGCAGCTGCCATAGAAACCATGACACCCTGCGATCTTACTCACGGTTTCGGTGGGGTGAGAGAGGGAGCTCCCTCCCTCTCTCTAAAACCACTCAGATGTGGCGCTCGCTATTGAGCGCCGCATCTGAGGGATTAAACGGACGAGATCGATACTGATATCGATCTCGCCCATTAGAGCAGAGTTGCTCCCTGCTCTCAGCTACCTCTAGAGGATGAGAACAGGGAGATTTAATGGCTCCCTGCTCTATTTATTTATTCCAATGCAACACTGTAAAAAGGCTATTGCATTGGAATAAAGCCTGTTAGCGGCCCCTGTAAAAACACTAATGGCCGGTCACTAATGGGTTAGTAGGAGTAATATCTTCATATAGGAATATGGGAACTACATTGAACAAATTTGAACACATAATTTTTTTTGTAAATGAGGGAAGAAGTGTATCATTTATTGGCCCCTTTCATACATGATTTTATTAGTATTGTATAATGATGAACCTAAATTTTTCTGTATACTAGACAGAAATCGGATTGTGTCCTGAATATTTATTGGATATGTCTATTATATATCACTCTATTAGATGCTGTTTTAGACATATACATTTTTATATGAAGTTTGGAATTTTATTACAATTAATATATATTTTTATAATGGCAGGTATATTAGCTATGTGGCTATAAGAATGGTAGAACATGCCCTCATGCAAAAGCTAGTTTGGCCAAAACCCTGGACTACGCAACTGTTTGGCATTCCGGATGCTTTTTACTGTTTGGCCTTTCTACTGAGGTTCTTTGTGAGTATAATAAATGGATCCAACTTATACAGTACTTATGACTTTGGCAGTTTTACACTATAATGTAAAACGTGAAAACACCTGGTACTAGAATGCTTGCCTTCTTCCTATAGTGCATGCTGGTGCCACCTCTTAACCAGGTACGTGTCGTACACGCATACGGTCGTCCACATGATGTAAAGGAAAATGGGATTCACTGTATGTTTTAACACCTTTGTATCATAGTCAGCATTAACTTTTTCATCAATTTGTCCTACAGTAGCTATTCTGTCTTTTATTGAGCACATTGAGAAAACATCCACAGTGCAAAGAGAAAAACTAAGTAAACCTTTGTGTTAAAGAGGCTCTGTCACCAGATTATAAATGCCCTATCTCCCGCATAATGTGATCGGCGCTGTAATATAGATAACAGCAATGGTTTTTATTTTGAAAAATGATCATTTTTGAGCAAGTTATAGGCAATTTTAGATTTATGCTAATCTAAAATTGCTCATAACTTGCTCAAAAATTATAGTTTTTCAAAATAAAAACCACTGCTGTTATCTACATTACAGCGCCGATCAGATTATGTAGGAGATAGGGCATTTATAATCTGGTGACAGAGCCTCTTTAATGTCTTCTCCAAGAGCTCATTGGCAAAAGGTGTTTAAATTAAGGAGATTAGATTGGAAGTGTGGGTTTCACAGGTGCTTTGCTAAATAAATTAAGGCACACAAAGCCTGGTTATTGACAACTCTGTCCTTCTTAACCCCTTAAGGACAGGGCCAATTTTGGCCTTGAGGACAGAATGTTTTTTTTAATATTTTCCTCTTTGCATCCCGGTGCTCATAACATTTTTATTTTTTGTATGACGTAGCTATATGAGCGTTTTTGCGGGATGAGTTGTGCTTTATGTAGGTAACATTTTTTGGTACATTTAGATTATCATTTAATTTATATAAATTTTTATTTTGGCAAAAATGCAGAAAAAAGCAGTTCTGCAGTTGGCAAAAATGCAGAAAAAAAAGCAGTTCTGCAGTTTTAATTTTTTTTTTTTTTTTTTACACCAGATCATCATAAATAATGTTATACATTTGTTGTATTTGTTGTACAGGCTGTTAAGGTCATGGCGTTACCAAATATGTGTATATTATTTCATGTTTTGGGGCTTATTAATTGTTTCAAATATGTGCATTTTTGTGTTTGTTTGTTTATACTGATTTTCTTTTTATTTAACATAACTTTTTTTTTTTAAATAAATTGTACTTTTTTTTAAATCCCATTTCTCATTTTGATTAAGATTTTTAACTTTAATATACTGGCATATATCTATAAACAAAGTGCATTGGCCGATTGTACACAGGCAGTTGTTAGGGCATACCTCAGTGTCACGATCTAAGGGTATGTGGACCCACTAGGCCACTCCGCCATAGCAGAAAGGCAGCTGACCAACTCACAGTCTATGCACAAAGTCTATGGTAGGAGTGTAGCACAAGGGTACCTGGGATAGTCCAGATGGTGGAAAGGGCTCTGACACAGATAGGGCTGGAGTTGGTGGGTTGCGCCAGACGTGGCTGATGGTATCCGGGATGACAGGCGACAGCAGACGTGGAGTATTCTAGAAGGCGGGGCAAGGCATGGCTCAGGAACTATACAGGCTTGGGAACACGGCACAGCACGGGATACAGGATATTGGAGGCAGGACAAGGGAACACTGTAAGCAGGAAAACACTAGGGGACCATTTACAATACAGACATGGGAAAACTACAACAATGCACAGGCAGGGAGTGGAAGGGTGGAACCCTTCTTATAGTCCAGGATGGACAGGGGTTGATTAGTGAACTTTAAATATGTGCGCGCACTGGCCCTTTAAGGTGAAAGCAGGGCCAGCCGGCTGCGAGTGCCGGTGTCTCCTAGGAGGGAGACGCCGGCAGGAAGACAACGGACTGTGGTCACAGGTGTCGCCAGGTAGGGAACGGCAGCGGTCCGTGAACACGGCCGTGACCATCAGTATGCCCTAACAACAGGAAATGTGGTCATACAGCCATGGAGTCCTTCAAAGGACCCTGGGCTGTCTGGCCATACAAGGTATGGGCCTCGATCAAAAGGGTGTCCCCCTTTCTCATTTTCACATTGAATGCCGCGGTCAGCTTTGATCGCGGCATTCAAGGGGTTAATGGTGGAGAGAAGAGGTTGCTCTTCTCTCCGCCGTTAGAGCAGGGCTGCGGCTGTGTATTACAGCTGTTGCCCCGATCCTGATCGCGCCGTCACACTGCGTTGGACACAGGACGAGAATTCTCGTTCTAATGCGCAAAGCATCTGCAGCACAGGACTATTATTCTCGTTCTGTGACGGAAACAAGTTAAGAAAGAATGGTTAGTGTGAACCATGCTTCAAGGAAAACAACTTTCTGCCAAAGACCTGTGTATACATCAATTCATGGTTAAACAGATTGTAAACAAATGGAGAAAATTCAGTACTGTTGTTACCCTCGCTAGAAGTGGGCGTCCTGTTAAGTTCATTCCAAAAGCACAACGGAAAATCCTGAAAGAGGTAAGAAAGAACCCAAGGGTAACAGCAGAAAAGCTACTGAACACTCTGCAAACTGCAAATACCTTTGTTTATGTGTCCACTATTAAGAAAAATACTGAACAAGAATAGTGTTCATGTAAGTACACCACAAATGAAGATGCTACTGTCCAAAAAAATACATTGCTGCCTGTCTCAAGTTTGCCCGAAACCTCCTAGACGTTCCACAATGCTTCTGGAAAAATTTTCTTTGGATAGATAAGACAAAAGGTGAACTTTTTATTACAAATATACAATACTATGTTTGAGGGAAAAATAACACTCCACATCAGCACCAAAACCTCATCCTAACTGTGAAGCAAGGTCATGGTTTGGGGCTATTTTGCTGCCTCGGGGCCTGGACGCCTTGTGATCAATAAGGGAACAAAGAAATCAAAGGTGTATCAAAACATTCTACAGGAGAATGTAAGTAAATCAACAAAAGAATGGTTGAAAAAAGATTTGTGTTTTGAAATGGGCACGTCAGAGCCTTGACCTTAACCCTATTGAGATGCTGTGGCATGACCTGTAGAGGGCTGTGTAAGCAAGGCACCTCTGAAATATTGATGAACTGAAACACATTTGCAGGGAGAAATGGTCCAAAATTCCTCCTCAGCATTGTGCAAATCTTATTTGCAGCTACAGGAAACAATTGGTAAGGGGGTTTTCTGCTAAAGGGTGATCTACAGGTGATTAGTTAGCAATTTTTATTAGATTTATAAGTATCAGAGTACTAGAAGAAAAGTCATATTCGACCGACATGGTCTAGTAATGCATGTAAATCATATAATATACATATAGTTGTGTCATGTCTTTATAGAGCTAATCAGGTGTGCATCAATATAGCTCGTATATGTATACATATATATATATATATATATATATATATATATATATATAGATATATATATAGATATATATATATATCTATCTATATATATATATATATATATATATATATATATATATACACTACCGTTCAAAAGTTTAGGGTCACTTAGAAATTTCCTTATTTTTGCAAGAAAAGCACAGTTTTTTTTCAATGAAGATAACATTAAATTAATCAGAAATACACTCTATACATTGTTAATGTGCTAAATTACTATTATAGCTGCAAACGTCTGGTTTTTAATGCAATATCTACATAGGTGTATAGAGGCCCATTTCCAGCAACCATCACTCCAGTGTTCTAATGGTACATTGTGTTTGCTAACTGTGTTAGAAGGCTAATGGATGATTAGAAAACACTTGAAAACCCTTGTGCAATTATGTTAGCACCGCTGTACACAGTTTTGCTGTTTAGAGGAGCTATAAAACTGACCTTCCTTTGAGCTAGTTGAGAATCTAGAGCATTACATTTGTGGGTTCGATTAAACTCTCAAAATGGCTAGAAAAAGAGAGCTTTCATGTGAAACTCAACAGTCTATTCTTGTTCTTAGAAATTCAGGCTATTCCATGCGAGAAATTGCCAAGAAACTGAAGATTTCCTACAACGGTGTGTACTACTCCCTTCAGAGGACAGCACAAACAGGCTCTAACCAGAGTAGAAAGAGAAGTGGGAGGCCCCGCTGCACAACTGAGCAACAAGACAAGTACATTAGAGTCTCTAGTTTGAGAAATAGACGCCTCACAGGTCCTCAACTGGCAGCTTCATTAAATAGTACCCGCAAAACGCCAGTGTCAACGTCTACAGTGAAGAGGCGACTCCGGGATGCTGGCCTTCAGGGCAGAGTGGCAAAGAAAAAGCCATATCTGAGACTGGCTAATAAAAGGAAAAGATTAATATGGGCAAAAGCACACAGACATTGGACAGAGGAAGATTGGAAAAAGTGTTATGGACAGACGAATCGAAGTTTGAGGTGTTTGGATCACACAGAAGAATATTTGTGAGACGCAGAACTGAAAAGATGCTGGAAGAGTGCCTGACGCCATCTGTCAAGCATGGTGGAGGTAATGTGATGGTCTGGGGTTGCTTTGGTGCTGGTAAAGTGGGAGATTTGTACAAGGTAAAAGGGATTTTGAATAAGGAAGGCTATCACTCCATTTTGTAATGCCATGCCATACCCTGTGGACAGCGCTTGATTGGAGCCAATTTCATCCTACAACAGGACAATGACCCAAAGCACACCTCCAAATTATGCAAGAACTATTTAGGGAAGAAGCAGGCAGCTGGTATTCTATCTGTAATGGAGTGGCCAGCGCAGTCACCAGATCTCAACCCCATAGAGCTGTTGTGGGAGCAGCTTGACCGTATGGTACGCAAGAAGTGCCCATCAAGCCAATCCAACTTGTGGGGGGGCCTTCTGGAAGCATGGGGTGAAATTTCTCCCGATTACCTCAGCAAATTAACAGCTAGAATGCCAAAGGTCTGCAATGCTGTAATTGCTGCAAATGGAGCATTCTTTGACGAAAGCAAAGTTTGAAGGAGAAAATTATTATTTGCAATAAAAATCATTATTTCTAACCTTGTCAATGTCTTGACTATATTTTCTAGTAATTTTGCAACTCATTTGATAAATATAAGTGTGAGTTTTCATGGAAAACACAAAATTGTCTGGGTGACCCCAAACTTTTGAACGGTAGTGTATATATATTAGATGTTAGAAAGATAACAATTCACTTAGGGGTAGGAACTAGAAAGTAATCGTCTGCGATCTACAGGTTATTAAATTCACTTTTTCTCCCTGCACTGTGGATGTTTACTCCATGTACTCAATAAAAGACATGAACAGTACAAATATTTGCATGTTATTAGTTTATCTTGCAACAGAGGACTCACAAATCAGCAATAATTGATCCCACCTGAATAGCAAATTAAATATTCCTAACGCAAAATACAGGCAGGATAACTAGTATAATACAAAATACAACATCTTTATTAGATGCAAAATAAAATACAGAATATAAAATGGAACGACAAACCCATGATGCAAGGATCCCCACACGGAAATACTAAAAGCCTCCTATAGAAAGAAATGGATAGGTAAAAACAGCAAAGTGCAAGTGCCTGAACAATAAATGCAGCAGCTCTGTAGTAACAAGTGTCAAGTTAGGGAAAACAGTTAGATTAGACAGGCACAAAAAGGAGGACAGAATACAGACCAAAAGAGGGGGACCCTGATCCCCAACACGTGTTTTGGAAAATCAGCTGTAATTCTGATATGTTTATTTCTGCTATTGAGTCACATCATCTGCTGGTGAATTCCTTAAAATTTCCTAAGGAAATAATCATAGTGCTAATATCAGGAACTTGCCACTTGGTGACACTGTATTCAACCTTACCCTGCCAAGCCAGCAAATGCACTTTATCTGGTAAGTATAGACTAAAGTTTTGCCTGTTACTCTTTCTGACAAAAATCCTTACTTTACATGCTTTCTTTAGGGTACAGAATTAAACGTTATTTATCACATTTGTCTTACTGTTTGCTCAGTACAGGGTGTTAAAGGATTATGCATCATGCCAGGCTGCGTGTTTCCATCATGAAGATTATGAGATTGATATAAAGCTTTTTTGTGGAGCTTTATGTATCTTTAGAAAATAACATATTATTTAAACCAGGTTTTTACTCTAAAAATATTTTAAAAACATTTCTTGGTGGTGATTTATTTTTGCATCACAAACTGCATTACTATTAAACCCTTTACCACCACAGGCATTTTTTGGATTTTCATTTTAATTTTTTCCTCTCCACTTTCCAAAAGCCATAACTTTTTTATTTTTCCTTTGATATAGCCCTATGAGAGCTTGATTTTTGTGAGACCAGTTGTAGTTTTTCATGGTACCATTTATGGTACCATATAATGTACTAGGAAATGGTAAAAAAATTACTTGTGGGATGGAAAATGAAAAACAAACTGTGATTCCTCCATCGTTTTTTTAGCTTCGTTTTTACGACGCCCACGGTAGAATTAAAATGACATGTTAACGTTGTTCTGTGAGTCAATACAATTATGGCGATACCAAATTTAGATATTTTTTTTTTACATTTTACTACTTTTATACAGAAAAAATGAATGATAAAATATATAATTTTTTTGTGTCGTCAAAACTTTTGTATTTTTCCGTTGATTGAGCAGTATGATGGCTTATTGATTGCGGAACGAGCTGTAGTTTGTAGTGGTATCATTTTGGGGTACATGCAAATTTTTGATCACTTTTTGACCAAAAAACTGCGAATAAGGCGTTATACTTTTTTTATTGTAGTCGACTGCGCTATTGTTTCTGTGACAAAATTGGAAATTTTACAGAACGGAAACAAAAGGAAACCAACTGCACTGGAAGCATTACCATTGAATTTAATGGTAGTGCAAACGGAATCTATAGTTTCCGTTCGGTTTTCTGTTCATCGGTTCCTCTGACAGAAAGGTTGAACTGAACTGATGAACGGAAACCAATGGCTGATCTGAACAGGCCCTAACTGATGCATATGGTAATATATCCATCTAGAGGACAAGTTGTATTTTTTTATTGGCACATTTAATTTAGCTATAATGTACTGAAAAACGTAAAAAATAATTTTTGGGGTGGGATGAAAAAAAACGCAGTTTCTCAATTTGGGGGGGGGGGGTTATTTCTACAGCATTCACCATGTAACTTTATTCTGCGGGTCAATACAATTACGGTGATACCAAATTTCTGTTTCAATATGTCTTTATTAAGCAGTTGAGACATCAGAAAATATATGTGTATAAGGCTGGGTTCACACGTGGCAGAATTTCACTTAAATTCCGCTGCGGACACTCCGCAGCGTTAATCCGCAGCGGAGCCGTTTCTCCATAGACTTCCACTTTAATTTAGCAGTGTTCGTTTAGACGATGCGTAAAATTCCGCTGCAGAGCATAGGCTGCGGAGCGGAATTTGGTGTCCGCAGCATGCTCTGTCTGTTGCGGAGCAGTGGCGGACTCATGGCGGAATTTCTCCATTGACTTCAATGGAGATTCTAATTTCCGCAATGAAGTCCGCAGCTGTCATGCACATGTTATGTGTGCTGCGGATGCGTCTTGCTTTTTTAACTTGACATTTCTTCATTCTGGCTGGACCTATGTATTTCTAGGTCTACAGCCAGACTGAGGAAGTCAATGGGGCTCCCGTAATGACGGGAGCGTTGCTAGGAGACGTCTGTAAATAGTCACTGTCCAGGGTGCTGAAAGAGTTAAGCGATCGGCAGTAACTGTTTCTGCACCCGGGACAGTGACTACCGATCCCAATATACAGCAACCTGTAAAAAAATATAAGTTCATACTTACCGAGAACTCCCTGCTTCTGTCTCCAGTCCGGCCTCCCAGGATGACGTTTCAGTCTAAGTGACGGCTGCAGCCAATCACAGGCCAAGCACAGGCTGCAGCGGTCACATGGACTGGCGCGTCATCCAGGGAGGTCGGGCTGGATGCCGAAAGAGGGACGCGTCACCAAGACAACGGCCGGTAAGTATGAAATTCGTTTACTTTCACTAGGGAAAGTGCTGTCCCTTCTCTCTATCCTGCACTGATAGAGAGAAGGGAAGCACTTTTACCGCAGTCCGCAGCAGCTAGTCCGCATCAATTTTCTGCACATTTTGGGCAGATCCGCAGCCGTAATCCGCAACCCGGATTAGGTGCGGCATTGATGCGGACAGTTGCGGAGGAAATCCGCCACGTGTGGTCATGCCCTAACAGTTCTACTCGCAGGTAGAAGTAAATAGTTAGTCTCAAATAATAATTAAATCGTTAATTCCCATAAGTTTTAACATTTTGAGAAAATGGGATTCAAAATCATATGGGTAATAAAAGAAAGGTAAATAAAATAAATGTTTTTCTTTATGATTTACTACTTCTACCCAAAAAATATTTGTTGAAAAAAAAATTATTTGTTTGTCGCCCTAATCTAAGACCCATAACTTTTTTCTTTTTCCATAGATAGAGCGATGGGAGAACTTGTTTTTTGCGGGACAAGTGGTCATTTCTATTGGTACTGTTTTGGGGTACATAATGCTTTTTTATGAATTTTTTGCCACTTTTTTTGGGAGGCAATGGGACCAAAAAAAAACAATTTGGGTGTTTTTTTTTATTGCGTTCACCGTGCAGGATAAATAACATTATATCATAGTTAGTTAAGTTCGGATTGTTATGAATGCAGCAACACATTTTATTAAAAACTTTATTAAAGTGTTTTTTCCATTTTTTTGGGTCGCTATTGACCACAACATCTAAGCGGTAAAAGGCCAAAATCAAAGTCCTCTCCGATCCTGGCCATTAGAGCAAGGTGTTAGCTGTGATACACAGCTGACACCTGCTTTGTATAGAGCGGGCTTGGCTCTTGATTCCGTTCCATACTTCATCCCCACGACTATGATGTACATGCATGTCAAATGTCAGGAAGGGGTTAAAGCAACATTCACAGATACACTGTGTTCTGTCTAGTGCTGGGCCTGAGGGGCTGTGATTGACACATAGATTTTCTCTTTGGTGTTCATTGAATTCCTGTGTCATGCACCTCCCTTCAAGCCCTGTACTAGGCATAATGCAATGTGACAAATTTAGCTATATAAAATTCAAACCAAATGCCAATTGTGATGAAGCCCATGTGCCACTTTTTCTGACACACAGTAAGTCACATGTCGGAAAAAATGGGCAAGGTTCCAAAGTCATTAACAAATATTTTCCTTAGTAAAGGCAGCGGAAAACAAATTTAGGTCTAAACTGGTATTGTTCTTAACCACAGCCAGATTCATCAACAGGGCATGCAATTTGTTGATTAATCTGGCACATGCTTTTCTGCAGAGAGACTGGCACACACTTCGTATGGTGCACCCATACTAATAAATCTCCCCCAATGCATCAGTCTTGCATGGAATGTCTTAGTAATTTAAGGGCACATTCACACGTGGCAGAATTGCTGTGGAATTCCGCTGCGGACAGTCCGCAGTGGAATTCTCCAGCGGACGTTTTTTACATTTGTTTCTATACATTTTTAGGAAACTTAGTTCAGACGTTGCGGAAAACTCTGCTGCGGCCCATAGGCTGCGGTGTGGAATTTTCAGTCCGCAGCATGCACTGTCTGTTACGGAGAAGAAGAGAAATTTCACTGCATATTTCAGCCTTTGCAATGCAAAAACTGAAATCTGAGGCAGGTCCGCTGTGTTTTCTGCAACATCTGAATTACCTGTCAAATATGCAAATATTGGTGCAGATTCGTTGCGTAATTGCCCCAAATCTGCACCAACATTTGCAGCGGAAAAATTCTGCCACGTCTGAACGTGCCCTAATAGTTTATGTTGCCCTATGATTTCTGAAAAGGATCCGCTGAGTTTAAATCTGCAGCTTCGGCGTTTTAGTACCTGCTCTGCAGCTTTCAAGACATTAAAGTGGGTGCTATGATCCCCACTGTTCCTTC
This sequence comes from Rhinoderma darwinii, assembly GCF_050947455.1. Lineage (NCBI taxonomy): Eukaryota > Metazoa > Chordata > Amphibia > Anura > Rhinodermatidae > Rhinoderma > Rhinoderma darwinii. The sequence continues at coordinate 51,381,728 of NC_134692.1, forward strand.
ATTGCTAGAGAAGGCTCCATGAACACAGATGCCTTATTCACACGGACGTGTCAATTTTGTGCGCGCAAAAAATGCTGCGTTTTGCGTGTGCAAAAGGTGCGTGTCGCATCAGCATATGGTGCGTGGCTGCGTGATTTTCGCGCAGCCGGCATCCTTATGACACTCTGGTTTTATGTTTACAAACAGAAAATCACGAGGTGCTTTTCTGTTTTCATTAATTTATTTTACTACTGTAGCGCGAATCACACGCGTCACCCGGAAGTGCTTCCGTGTGCCATGCGCGATTTGCACGCACCCATTGACTGCAATGGGTGCGTGCTGCGTGAAACACGGGCAAGTATAGGACATGTCGTGAATTCTACGCAGTGCACTTACACTGCGTGAAAATCACTGACGGTCTGAACAGCCCCATTCACTAACATAGGTCCGTGCGTATCACGGACGTATAACACGTTCGTGTGAATAAGGCCTTAGGCTCAGTTCACACATGTCGGATTTGCGATAGGGTTATCCGACACGTGTTTACTGCAATATCCACTGCAGATATCCAAAGCTGATACTCGGATTATAGCTGCAAATGTGCAGTTTGATGTGCCACGGATCCGCAAATGGATTAGCCACATTCAATGGGTTAATCTTCAAGAGGCTAATCTGCCAGTTTTTCCATACAGTATCTGTAGAAACAAGTAGCATGTTGCTTATTCTTGCTGATTTTTTTTCCCGCGACATGGACACAAATAAGAGCAGATTTTTTCCGTTGCTTGTGAATGGGGGTTACAAAAATGTAACAAACAAAATACACGATCTTTTTGCAAGTAAAAAACTTCTTCATCCAATTCAGTACAAAATTTGACAGTACAGAAATGGTATTCACCATACTGTAGAGTGTGATAGTCTTCTGAAATGTCACTGTCTAACGCTTGTTCCCTTCCAGCAACGTCTCTCCATGTAAATTATGGACTATATTTGAAAACAGGCAATTTAAACCATTGCTGGGACTATCACACTCTATGGTGAATATCATATGTCTCACTATTTCTGTACTGTTACATTTTGTACTGAATTAGATTTAAAAAAATATTTTTTACTTGCAAAAAGATTGTTCATTTAATTTGTTACATGATTGCTATTGAGGAAGGAGAGACCTCATCTGCACGCATCAATACGGGAGTGGCACCTTGAAACATACCTGGTTTTTGTACTATTGTTTGCTTCGTTTTGGGGTTACAAAAACCCTACTCAAATCTATTTTATAGGGATTGTTTGCGGATTTAATGCGGATTTCAATGCGGAATCTGTGCAAAAATCAGTGTCAAATCCTGAACATGTGAATTAGGCCTTATTACGATTCAATGGGCCCATGCTGTGACTCCATGTGCCTCCAATTTTACACAGGCACACAGAGGCTGTCTTCCACATATTTCTTTGTGTGGTATGAGCTTTGCCTGCTGTATTATGGAGGTATCATGGGTGTATTCTACTTCTAAGGTAGACACCACATGGTGACACCTACGGATAAGTATTTCAGACCTGTAGTGCACTCTGTTCATTGCTGTACGGGTCTGTGATTGTGGCATAGCCTATGGATAAGTCCTACGTTTTCGCCAATTTTATGCATCCCTTCTGAGTTCTTGTCTGTGTCTTAGACCAATTCCTAACTAAAGTCCTTGTCATTGTTTGTTTGTTCTTCCTACAGTCTTTACTGCTGTGATCTTTTCTTCTTCTGTCTGCTCCATTCATCTTGTCTTACAGCAGTTGTGAGGCATTATAAAAATACCCTTTGTCCCAGTGATGCAGGTTGCAAGACTGAGGAAATGATGCTTAATTCCCCCGGCACGCTGATCGCAAGTGCCAGTAAAGCGGGACTTCCTGTTCAAGTACTCCAGCACTTCACGCTGCAAGCCCTGACCCTCTGTTCTGAGTTACGGCCTGAGATGTCTCCTGATTGGCCTCTAGAGCTGTCACTCAGAGCAGAGTTTTTCATTTACACATTAAGAGTAATTGAGATTAATGTTTATGAAGTGGATAGCTTTTTATTAAAGTATAAAAATAACTATCAATTAAGAATATAGTACTCCTTATAAATATGTCTCATTAGCAGTTTTGAAAAAAGCTGTTTGAAATGAGAAACAGAATTCTAGCCACCACACAGAAAGGATACAAATGGCATCCTGAGAGATTACAGATAAAAATGCTGTTAAGTATTTTCGTAAAATTTTATTTGTGAAAAAGCCGTTACAAGTAAGACAAAATATAGATATCATGTGATATTCTACACATAATTAAGCAGTTTACTTTATGTAAAAGTGACGTATATATTCTACTGTTTTAATTATCTGATTGGTTGATGGTTTTTTTTGGACTGAAAGCAGGAAGTTGTAAATAAACCTGAAACTCATGGTTTTGCAGAATCTACACAATACACCATACAGTGTGTGTGTATGGATTATTCTACAGCCATATATTGAATTATATATATGTATATATTTGATTATTGATCTACCTGTGAGAGCAACGGTATCATCTTTGGAGGCCCCAGCGAGATATCCCAGAGTGGGATTTTCCCTGGTACGGGAATGCTAACCCCAAGTAAGTGAGCCTTTCACTTGTTGCTTTCCCTTCTTGTGTGGGAAGTCCCTTGTCAGTCCAGGGAGGAATCGGGAATCTCAAGGTAGATCTATATACTTTTGTTTTTTTAAATATTGCTATTTTACTAACTCTGCTTGAAATACCAAGGTGAATGACTGAGTGATTTATTCTATATGCTCTCTATGTGTAGTATGGTCATCCTTGCGAAGCTGGATATCCAATAGATGAGTAGAGTTTAAAACCTCTGCTCATCTGAGGTCTGAGGGAATTGTGTATGACCATTTCACCAGGGGCTATTTGAAATGACGGGTAACCACTCCCGCCCGCGTTTCGAGATAGTATCCCTGCAGTTCCCAGGTTAAACCCTATGATGTGTGCACTCTCACACGGCAAGGAAGCGATGGTAAGTATGGTAAGTAAGCACTGGGTAGCCCTGGGATTCAACAATACCACTGCCAATTTTGTCCAAGGGTGTGTTGCCTGTGCTTGCCATAATGCAGGGAGAAAGGTTGAGAGATTAAATGGTCTATTAAAGCTGAAAACTCAGAAGTCAATGACAGAGATGAGAAGAGCATGGACAGAGGGTCTCAGACTTGCACTGTACTCAGTTAGAACTTCACACCAATAGAAAGACTACACTTAGTCATTATGAAGAGTTGTTTGGTGGACCACCAAAGACAGGCTTATACTTTCCACAGCAATTGCAGAATGTACATTCAGATTTGACAACATATGTGGGTGCATTACAAAAGAATTTACAACAGGTGCATCACCTTGTTTTTAGTTCTATTCCAGATCCGGAGTGCATGACAGGCACCCATTTTCTCGGGCCTGGAGATTGGGTGATGATTATGCATAAAAAAGGCAGGTTGGTTACCTACCACCTTTATCTACCAGTGGAAGTCATTAAATTGGGATAAGGAATATTTAAAGTTGTTCACTAATTCACAATTGACAGCATTAAAGGGGTTTTCCGGAAGCAAAAAAAATCACATTTAGTTAAACTAAACAATGGAAAAGAAGTAACTTTGCAATATACTTACGTTTGAAAAGATGAATGTAGTGGCATATCCCATCTTCATTCATGTGACCACTTGGTAATCCAAAATTGGCACTTCCTCTGCAGATCCGTCCATTAGCTCGGCTAGCTAACTTCCTGTTTCCGGTTTTCAGAGTGTACGGTTACATCACAAATGACGTAACTGTACCATGTGTTTCTCCATCTGCTTAGAGCATGCGTGGTAGACACACACTCCACCACGCATGCTCTGTTAAATGATATGTCTGCGTCTTTAATTTGAACTATTTGGTGTCGGTGTGTAGTGTGACGGCCCTGTCTTCCATCACTCACTCTCTCCTTCTCCTCCTCAGAGTGCGAAGTACATGTGAGGAGGAGGAGGGTGTTTTTTTGCTCCCTGTAGGAGCAGAATCCCTGACCACAGCTTCGGCAACGCTGTGGCCAGAGATTGGGGATTCTGCTCCAAGAGAAGTCCCTGACTTCACTGTGTCCATATATGGACACAGGACGTCAGGGACTTCTGAAGCGGAATCCCCGGCGATGTGGCCGGGGATTCCGCTCCAGGAGAAGTCCCTGCCTTCACTGTCCATATATGGACACAGTGACGTCACACACTTCTGAAGCGGAATCCCCGGCGATGTGGCCAGGGATTCCGCTCCAGTAGAAGTCACTGCCTTCACTGTCCATATATGGACACAGTGACGTCAGGGACTTCTGAAGCGGAATCCCCGGCGATGTGGCCGGGGATTCCGCTCCAGGAGAAGTCACTGCCTTCACTGTCCATATATAGACACAGTAACGTCAGGGATTTCTGAAGCGGAATCCCTACCACTGTGGATGGGGATTCCGATCCAGGAGAAGTCCCTCACTTCACTGTCCATATGGACAGTGAAGTGAGGGACTTCTCCTGCAGCCGTCCCCTACAGGAAAGTAGGGGGGCATCTATGGGGGGGGTGACTATGTACAAGGGTGCTGTGTAACACTACCTACAGGGGGCTGTGTGGCATTGCTTACACAGGGGCTGTGTGGCATTACCTACAGGGGGGCTGTGTGGCATTGCTTACAGGGGGGCTGTGTGGCCTTATTTACAGGGGGCTGTGTGGCACTACCTACAGGGGGGCTGTGTGGCACTACATACAGGGGGCTGTGTGGCACTACCTACAGGGGGGCTGTGTGGCATTACCTGCAGGGGGACTGTGTGGAATTACCTACAGGGGTGCTGTGTGGCACTACCTACAAAAGGGTCTGTGTCACGACCTACAAGGGGGTCTGTGTGGCACTACCGACAAGGGGGGCTGTGTGGCATTGCTTACAGGGGGCTGTGTGGCATTACCTACAGGGGGGCTGTGGCAGTATCTATAGAGGGCAGTGTGTGGCCTTATGTACAGAGAGCAGTGTGTGGCAGAAAATGTACAAATGAAATTCATCCGTTTTTAAAACGGACAAGGAAAAAAATGGATGCAAAGCGGGTCAAAATCCGCCTTTAAAAATGGAAACATGGCCCAGAACGGATCGTATGCAAAACGGCCGAGAAAAACGGACCAAAACCGCCGTGTTTATCGGCCAAAACTCGGACCCTGTCGTGTGAATAGAGCCTAAAGGTAGTTGATGCCGCACCGTGTCTCTAGACAGTCGGAAGTGCTGTCTTAGCAAAGACACGGAGAGTCATCAATCATAGAACACCCCCCTCCTCCTATCTCGTCGTCCACACCTCCTCTTCCTTCACTCTAGGATTTTCTGCGCTGCCTGGCCGTCTTGTCTCTCCTCTAACACGGCCCCTCCTATGTGTATATACATATATATATATATATATATATATATATATTCGTCCAATAAGAGACAGCACTCCAAATAGTGATGAAAAAAACGGCTTTTTATTGTGCACATGGGCTAATAATAAAAAGCCGTTTTTTTCATCACTATTTGGAATGCTGTCTCTTATTGGACGAATATTGAGGAATTGGGAGCTGTGATCGGGCTCTTGGGACGTGCACCCACTTATACTTCTGACTGGTGCTGCTGGATGGTGGACATTGTATATATATATATATATATATATATATATATATATATACACACACACACACACACAAATATATATATATATATATATATATATATATACATATATATATATATATGCATACACTACCGTTCAAAAGTTTGGGGTCACCCAGACAATTTTGTGTTTTCCATGAAAACTCACTTATATTTATCAAATGAGTTGCAAAATGACTAGAAAATCTAGTCAAGACATTGACAAGGTTAGAAATAATGATTTTTATTTTAAATAATAATTTTCTCCTTCGAACTTTGCTTTTGTCAAAGAATGCTCCATTTGCAGCAATTACAACATTGCAGACCTTTGGCATTCTAGCTGTTAATTTGCTGAGGTAATCGGGAGAAATTTCACCCCATGCTTCCAGAAGCCCCTCCCACAAGTTGGATTGGCTTGATGGGCACTTCTTGCGTACCATACGGTCAAGCTGCTCCCACAACAGCTCTATGGGGTTGAGATCTGGTGACTGCGCTGGCCACTCCATTACAGATAGAATACCAGCTACCTGCTTCTTCCCTAAATAGTTCTTGCATAATTTGGAGGTGTGCTTTATGTCATTGTCCTGTCCACAGGGTATGGCATGGCGTTGCAAAATGGAGTGATAGCCTTCCTTATTCAAAATCCATTTTACCTTGTACAAATCTCCCACTTTACCAGCACCAAAGCAACCCCAGACCATCACGTTACCTCCACCATGCTTGACAGATGGCGTCAGGCACTCTTCCAGCATCTTTTCAGTTGTTCTGCGTCTCACAAATGTTCTTCTGTGTGATCCAAACACCTCAAACTTCGATTCGTCTGTCCATAACACTTTTTTCCAATCTTCCTCTGTCCAATGTCTGTGTGCTTTTGCCCATATTAATCTTTTCCTTTTATTAGCCAGTCTCAGATATGGCTTTTTCTTTGCCACTCTGCCCTGAAGGCCAGCATCCCGGAGTCGCCTCTTCACTGTAGACGTTGACACGTTGACGTCAGTTTTATAGCTCCTCTAAACAGCAAAACTGTTTACAGCGGTGCTAACATAATTGCACAAGGGTTTTGCACAAATAGTACCCGTTCTTTCTGCTGTCCAGGCTCCCGGGCCATGCACGGACCTTGGAAACCACGGTCGTGTGCATGGGCCCATAGAAATGAATGGGGCCGCAATTCTCCCGTGGATTTTCAGGGGAATTGCGGCCGCAAAAGCACGTTCGTGTGCATGGGGCCTTACAAACATTTATAGTAAATTATGTAAAAAAAGAAAAGTTTTACCGTTGTTTGGAGTAGTGCTTGGTGTTTGCTTCACTGTAAGGCCCTGTTCACACAGAGTTTTTTGCAAGCAGAAAATTCAAGCAGAATTTTGAGGCAGATGTTGATCTGCCTGCACGCCGTTTGCCGTGTTTTTTGTGGCATTTTTCGCCCTCGACCATTGAGCGCCAGGGGCAAAAACGCAGCGGAAAACACTTTCTCTGCCTCCCATTGATGTCAGTGGGAGGTCAGAGGAGTAAATGCCCGAAGATAGGGCATGTCGCTTCTTTTTCCCTCAATGGCAAAAAACGTGGCAAACGACATGCAGGCAGGTCAGAATCTGCCTCAAAATTCAAGACAGAATTTTGAGGCAGAATTTTCTGCCAGCAAAAAACTCAGTGTGAACAGGGCCTAATACAGGATCTCTTGGAACAGATCCAGCAGCAGGTGAGGAAAATGTGCTGACTGGATTGTGTGTACCAAGATGACATAGGTGGAGTGGGCAAACTTACATTTATCAGGCTGTGAAAGGGGTGGGGGAGGGAGATAGGTGCCTGTACTTAGATAAGGGATAGATGGAGGTACAAAGCATAATGATTATTAGTGTGTAGGACCGTGTGCAGGGAGGGAGCTGCCTGGAATTAGAACAGGGAAGGACCTGTGACCATAGAGGGGCGTGTCAGTATGCAAAGAGCTGAGATGCTTTGGAGGAAGGGGGGGGGGATGCAACTGTCTCCTCAGATGCAGCAGGGGATCATGGGTATGGTGGGTTACAAGACAGGAAACAGACAGCAAGGGATGTAAACAGACAGCAAGGGATATAAACAAACAGAAAGAGCAGCAGTGAGATCAAACAGAAACTGTTTAGAAGTTTAATAGGGGGTATTAGGGAAGGCAAACCAAGGCTGGGGGACACATTTTAGAATTTTTATTTGTTCCTGGACAACTTCTTTAAAGTTTTTTTTACAAATGTCACAAAATTCATAAATTAGACAACCTGTAGTGTAAAAGCACTATATGAGATGATGCAGAAGAATAATGCACAAGTTAGTCTTATGACTAAGGGTATGTTCACACGGCTTATTTTCGGCTGTTTTTCGGGCCGTAAACGGGCGAAAAACGGCCGAAAAATCGGAAGCAGACGGGCCGTTTTTTTTACTTGGCTATTTGAAAAACGGTCGCATGAAAAAACGGCCGCAAAAAATAAGTGCATGTCACTTCTTCATCCGTTTTTGGAGCTGTTTTTCATAGACTCCAAAAAGGCCGTTAAAAATGCAGTGAAAAACGCGACTGATTAAAAAATGCCTGAGGAGCTGTTTTCCCTTGTATTTTCAGACGTTTTTGAGTTTGTGTGTGCACATACCCAAACAATGAACAAGTATGGAGGAAAATGTTTGGTTTCTACATACCTGTTAAAAATTGGGTCTTGCTACATCCTGACTCAATACAATGTACAGATACTTGGTGTGCAGGGCAGGTCGTACATTTCAATGTACCTAGGAAAATTATCATGTTGTGTTACCATTCCAGAAATCTGCAGAGGTGTATAGCATCGCTATAGTTTCCCAAGTCAGGGAGTCCTATTCTACCCATTTTTTTTTTACTTATGATGAGTGTTGAATATTTAAGGCCCCATGCACACGACCATATATTTTCCCTCCCGTAAATACTGTCCGTAAATTCGGGTCCTTTGTCACACGTTTTTAACCCTTATTTAACCCGTATTTACAGACCCGTGCCCGTAAATACGGGTCCGTTGTCATCCATATTCCACCCGTATTTACTGACACATAAAAAAAGGGGGACTGGAAATTATGTCACAATCATGTCAAAACCCCTTAAGTGGGTGACATGATCGCTTAGACGCCATTTTCTCTGCTTCTCTTTATTCAAAAATTTAAATCCCCTGACGTCGCCTAGCAACGCTCCCGTAATTACGGGTGCACACAAGTAGCCACCCGTAATTACAGGTGCCCCATAGACTTCTATGGGCCTGCCTGTGCCGTAATTATGGCCTGAAATAGGACATGTTCTATATTTTTCAATGGCCCGGGCACTTTCCCGTACGCAAACGGGAAGGTACCCGTGGCCAATAGAAGTCTATGGGCACGTAATTACGGCCCGTAATTACGGGCGTTTTTACGTTCGTCTGCATGGGGCCTTATTCTGTATCCTTTGGATTGCTAAATGAATTTTGTTATTAATTTTTTTAATTTGTTAAGAAAGGTCAAAAGGCACCTCGATCGGTATAACTTGTAATAAATATAGCATTTTTGGTAGAATTACCATTTTTATAATATTGTTCCTCCCAAACCATGAGATCGGTAACGTTTTCAATTTTTCTAGATCTGCTTCTATTTTATTCAGTATTGCTTTATAGTTCAAATCGAAGAGATCTTTATAAGAACTGTTAATCTTTGTTCCCAAATAGGTGATATGCTCACATTAATTTTTAAAGGGAAAGATTTTAGTCATGCCCTTCCATGTGTGTGGGTCTATGTTTACATTTAGTAATTCTGATTTTGTTGCATTTATTTTAAAGTTTGAGATTTCTCCAACAAGTTTAAAATCTTGTAGTAAAGCTTTAATTTACTTTCTTGGGTTGGAAAGTATTATTAGCATATCATCTGCGAATGCAGCAGTCTTATGCTCTAATTTATTGCATGTAAGACAAGTGATTTTCTTGTTTTTTCTTGTCATTTGGGCTAGGACTTCCATGGTCATAATAAATAATAATTGGGATAAGGGGCAGCCTTGTCTTGTACCATTGTTTATTTCAAAGCGAGGCGAAAATTTGCCATTTATCTTGAGTCTTGCTGAAGGTTTTTTTTTATCTAAAGCCATGATTTTAGCTATAAACAATAGTGGTAACCCGAATTTCTGTAATGTCAGTTTAAGAAAAAGCCTATCTATCGTACTCTATCGAAAGCCTTTTTGGCATCAGTGGTGAGTAGTACTAAGGGAATATTTTTAATCTGTGCAACTTGAATTATATTAAAAATTCGAACCGTGTTGTCTTTGGCTTCTCTGCCAGGTGTAAAACCCACTTGTTCTAGGTTGATTATATTTGGTAAGAAAGTTTTGATTCTGTTGGCTATTATTTTTGCAAATAATTTAACGTCATTGTTTATTAAAAATATGGGCCTGTAATTTCCACATATGGTAGGGTCTTCCCCTTCTTTAGGAATTAAGGTGATGTGGGCGGTTAAGGACTCTTTACCGAAGGGGTTAAAAACATCTATGGTGTTAAAGTATTTTGTTATATAGGGTGATAGAGATTCTCTAAATGTTTTATAGTAAGACATGGAAAACCCACCAGGTCCTGGGCTTTTGCCATTTGGGCTAGTGTTTATTGCAATACCTATTTCTTGTTTTGTGAAGGGTAAAGTCAACATTTGACTCTGAGCTTCGGAAATGTAGGGAAGTGATATTTTGTCTAGTAATTTATTTATAGTTTGAGTTTTAGCAATGTTTGGTCGTTGTTTGCTAGGTTATATAACTCTGAGTAAACTAGCAGAATTCCTTGGCTATATCTTCTGTTGCGTATACCAGTTTCTTTTTTTTTTAATGTTTATTTTGGATATAAAAGTGTTTGAATGTTGTTTAATTAGGTTAGCTAATTTCTTCCCACATTTATCTGCATTCATGTACATTCTAAATTTATTATGGTTTAATAAATCTTCCAGTTCTGTTCTGAGTTTAAATAGTTACTTTTCTGATTTTATACATAATGATTTCTTATGTTTCAATACCAAATTTTTTTATTTGTTCTAAAAGGTTTGTTTTTTTTCTCCTTGAGCCTAACTCGATTAGAAAACCTCTAATTACCGCTTTATGCGCTTCCAAAACATTTGAATCACAATTATCATCAGGACAATTATCTAAAAAAAAGTCTTGTATGTGCAAGTGGCAAAATCCCACTCGAAGGAAACTATGGCTAGAACTCGAACTATATATGTTAAAAAATAACATTGAAGAACTTATATGGCCAACACCATATAACAAATTTTAATATTCTGAGGTACTGAACCCCCTTACAAAACAAACTATCAGAACCTGGCACAAAGTAAAAAAAAACTTAAATTCTTGCCTAATATATGCATCCACACCCCTGTCTATTTCTTAATACCCAATAAATTTAGGAAACTGAAAAATAAATTATATAAGAATTTAAAGGAAGCTTTAGGGCCAGTAAGATATTTTATTGACAACAAAGAGGTAGTTCCACTCAAAGAAACTGAATATTTAGTCTTGTAATTAACGACCAGACATTCAACATAATCGCCAAATCGATTAAGGCTTTGTCTCCTGACATCCTGAATCTAAACTCTGTAAACTTATTCACAAATTTTTATTCCTCTAAGATTGCACCAAAAATGACAGTTTCGAAACGTTATAAACTCCTTACTACCAACCTAGAAATACCCTAATTTATAACTAAATGGGAAAAAGAGCTTGGTCAAAGGTTCAATAGAGAACACACTGAACAAATTTTGAAAAATTATCATTCCCATTCGAGTTCCACAAAGATTCAAAAACGAAATTATAAATTAGTGTCACGTTGGTACAAGACACCAGAGCTTTTAAATAGAATTGATACCAACCAAAACCCAACTTGCTGGCGCTGTAAGAAGGGAACAGAGACTATGCCACATATTTGGTTTAATTGTACTCTTATCAAACCATTCTGGAATAAGATAGAATTGATAATAAACAAGACTCTTAACAAAATTTGTCTTGATAGTAGACCTTGCAATCCTGAAGAACCTTGACATGTCTGTTCACTTTATTAACCATAAATCAATAATTCCGTATTTTTAAGTGCTGCGAAACTTATAATTGCTCGTCATTGGAGGGAGACAGACACACCTTCCATTTCAGAGTGGAGCGATGACATTTGTTTACTACAGTCTTTTGAAAAAACCAAATGGTCAGTAGAATAAAACCTAGATAAATAATATAAAACTTGGGACGGTTGGATTAAATCACAGAATTCTGATACTCTTGCTAGTCTTCTGTGATTGGTGAGGTGTCTGTCTCTTTTCAAACCCATAATTTCAGATTATTTGATGTCATTCAACAAATATCACATTTCTCTTTATGCTTGTATAAAATTGGTTATGTCATTCCATAATTTGAACTTGCAACAGCAGAGACAACTGTTAGTTTACCCTTTATTTCTCACTGTGATTTACATTTGTATACTCTGTAATTTCTAACCCCCTTCCCTTCCTTTCTCTACACCTTCCCCTTTCCAGTCCCTAATCCTTTTATTTTTTAAAATTAAATAATTTACAAAAAAAAAGTATTGTGTTACTTAAGTTTCATGGTACATAGGTGCAAATAACAAGACCTATGATCTTTCCTTATGTTCAAAAACATCAGATAGGTTAATCTGCCATCAACATGGTGCAGTGTATGAGCCATGTTTATTGCAACACAGCTATAACAAGTGTGAATGGACTATATTATCCATGGATTTTATGTTTTTCCTAGAAGTATATCCACAGTATGTTTGGATTGTAACTACAGATAATAGAACTACTAGTATGTTTCATTTGGTTAATCCTTTTTCTGGATGTTTGTCTAACGTTACTCATCTAACATAGAACAATATAACTTTCTCTTTTCTTCCTAACTTGCATGATAAAGTAACTTTGTACTATCGACCTGATACATACCCTGATTCTAATATTACTCTTTCTCTCAAGGAAATGATCAAGATAATCAATCGTACCAAGCAGCTTGCACAACATTTGCAGATTAGGAATAAGATGCTGACTGAGAGAAAGATATACACTACCTTTGCTGGCAAGCAACTTGTCAATTTGGGAAGAAAGATAATGGCTGATACCCAGCATCTTTGGTATGATGTCTTCAAGGGATGGCGCTCAACAGCAAAAGGAGTTTTCAACTGGATTTGCCACCCTATACTTGTCGTTTTAATTATCCTTATACTTCTCACCTGTTTCAACTGCTATATCTTCTGTAAAATGAGACACCTCTTTAGTTTGTTTTGAATGAAGCTATGTAGGGTAAGAAGGGGTGTGTGGCCCAAATATACTTTATTTGTTCTTTAGATAAATGATTTGCATATGATCTGTGGAAAAGGATCTCAAGGCAAGTTTGATGATCCCAGAGTTTACATGTCTACCTGTGTTAATTCGTGCCATACCACAGTATCCACTGTAACCGTGATAAGTAGATTCCCCAATCTAATGACCATTATACTAGTGAAGGAAGTGTTAGGAAGATCCGATCTGCCATAGGGGTTTTCGAGTACAATAGGGACAAAATACAGTATTTTGTAAAAAAGAGGGGAAATGTAAGAGTAATTGAGATGAATATTTATGAAGTGTATAGCTTTTTAATAATATATCAAAATAACTATATTAATTAAGAATACAGTCCTCTTTTCAAAGATGTCTCATTAGCAGTTTTGAAATAAATGGTAGGAAAGCTGTAAGCAATTCACCAAAGGCAGCTGGAAACTGTCAGAAATAAGCGTGCAAATAATCTGCTACCTCAAGTCCTTCACTACTCTGATCAGCAGAGTCTAAGGCTACTCTATGGTCTTCACCAGAGCCCACCACATGGCAGGTTGGATTTGGCTGCATAGAACCCAGGTTGCATTAACAGAATACGAAGTTGGACAGGAGGTGCAATACAGGCAATACCAGAATACAAAACCGGACAGCCAGCGGGTTAACAGCAGGAGAGAAGGTAAGTCCAACCGACCAGACCAGCCGAGAGTAGAATGTCCAAATCAGTGAGCAAAAGGGTTAATCTAAAGACAGAGCTGAGGTCCAGTTCCAAGAATCTGAATAGTTAGATGATACAGGATGTAAACAGGAGCTTGATCAGAAACTGCATACACAAAGAAATTCACAAGCAACAATGAAAGAGCTAACCAGACTTAAATACTCCACCCTACAATCTGATAGGAGGAAGGCAGAGAAAAAAGATTGGCTTTGCAACTCAAACCAGAGCTGTCCAGAAGCTAGGCTAGTAGTCATGACAACCTTAAAGAAACGGACGTTCCCTAACAGTGCCCCCCTTTCTACGAGGGGCGACCAGATCCTTAAACCTCGGCCTAGGTTTTAAAGGTAACTTCAAATGATAGGCTTTAACTAAACGATTAGCATGAACTGAATAGGCAGGAACCCAAGTTCGTTCTTCTGGCCCATACCCCTTCCAGTGCACCAAGTACTGGAGAGTATCCCTGACCCTTCTGGAATACACAATCCTTTGAACCTCAAATTCCATATTTTCTTTTACCTTAACTGGAGGAGGAAGTTTCTCGAGTGGATTAGATGGTGGTACAAATTTTTTAAGGAGAGATTTGTGAAAAACATCATGAATTTTAAAAGATGGAGGAAGAGCCAGGCGAAAAGACACATGGTTAATAACTTCAACAATTTCACATGGACTAATAAACCTAGGAGAAAACTTACGTGACGGTACATTAAGTCGCAGATTCTTAGTAGAAAGCCACACCTTTTGACCCATATTAAACACAGGACCCACTGTACGTCTTTTGTCAGCATTTTCCTTTTGAATAATTTGGGAGTTCTTCAGGTCCGATTGAACCTGAGCCTAAACTGTGCACAGTTTATTTGATTCAACTTCCACCTCAGGGTTATCACTAGAAGAGGCGGAAAATGAACCAAAATGAGGATGAAAACCATAATTACAGAAGTACGGTGAGGTATCAAAAGAAAGATGGTGGCTATTATTTATAGCAAATTCCGCTAATGGAAGAAATGAGACCCATTCAGCCTGGTTATTCGCAATATAGCACCTAAGATACTGTTCCAAGCTTTGATTAAAGCAATCAGTTTGACCATTAGTCTCAGGGTGAAAAGCAGAAGAGAAACATAACTGTACACCAAGTTTCTTAAAAAAAGCTCTCCAGAAGTTAGCCACAAATTGTACACCTCTATCAGAGACAATATTTTCTGGAATACCATACAGACGAACCACCTGATCAATAAATAATTTAGACATCGTTTTGGAATCAGGGAGTTGAAGCAAAGGAATAAAATGGCACATTTTACTGAAACGGTCCACCACAACCCAAATGACAGTTTTCCTTTCAGAGGGTGGTTTGCGGAGCTAGTTGCTGACATTCTTTAATCTCAGTTGCAAGATCGGGCGATATTAGACAAAATAGGTTCAGGATGAATGTCGGGAAACCTGTGAGGAACAGAAACTTCGAGATAATGCGTCGGCCCTGACATTTTTAGACTCGGGTCTGTATGTTACAATAAAGTCAAATCTGGTAAAAGGACAAGTCCCACCTAGCCTGTCTGGAATTGAGGCTTTTGGCTGATTCTAAAAAAACTCAGGTTTTTGTGGTCAGTCAGTACAGTAATTTGATGTCTAGCTCCCCCTAGAAAGTGGCGCTACTCTTCTAACACCCATTTAATAGCAAGAAGCTCATGATTACCTATATCATAATTCTACTGCGTGGCAGAAAATTTGCGAGAAAAAAAAGCACAGGGACACAAATTAGTCAATACAGAAGATCCTTGAGACAAAACAGCCCCACACCTATTTCTAAGGCATCAACCGCAACAATAAAGGAGCTAGACACGTCAGGTTGTACAGGCGCTTCCATAAAACATTGTTTCAAGGTTTCAAAGGCGTAGACCGCACCAGGTTTCCAATTTACAAGATCAGAACCTTTTTTCATAAGATCCGTCAAAAGTTTGGCAATGGAGGAATAATTATGAGTACATTTTCGGTAATAATTAGCAAAACCCAAGAACCTCTGCAGAGCTTTTAGTGAAGTGGGTTGAATCCAATCAAGAATTGCCTGAACCTTAGCTGAGTCCAATAAGACACTTTTCAAATTTTGCGTAAAGACAATTTTCCCCACAGTACTTGAAGGACGGATCTTAAATGTTGAACATGAGAGGACCAATCGGAAGAAAACACAAGTATATAGTCCAGATACAGAACAACATAACGTCCAATAAAATTTCTGAAGATATAATTTACAAGATTCTGAAAAACAGCTGGAGCATTACCAAAAGGCATGTCCAAATACTCATAATGACCATCTGGAGTATTAAATGCTGTCTTCCACTCATCCCCTTCTTAAATACTCCAACCTAGAATCTGATAGGATTAAGAAAGAGAAATGAGATTGGCTCTGCAACTCAAACCGGAGCCGCCCAGAAGCTAGGCTAGTAGTTATGACAACTTTAAAGAAACGGACGTTTCCTAACAAGATCAACTTTATCACGCATCAGCACAAAAATCATCTGAATATAGAATTTTTTAAGATCCAAATTGCAACAGATCATGAAATAACAGACACATTGGGGTCCAATTTGCTATTAGGATACAAACAGACACTGACTCAAAGAGAGATATTTAAGGAGCAAAGAGGGACAGAGAGATTTGGTACAAAAATAGGGACTGTGTCTCCAAAAGAGGAACACCTGGGGGGTACGTATTTGATATGTTTGTAATGCGAGCGGTAACATGTAATGATTTAGTACCTTTCTGTTACTTGGTGTAATTGGTATGAAAAGTAGACATATGATGATGAAAATGATGATGTACATACACTATTAACAAGCTATTTTGTGTTAGGCTTCACACAAACTTGTCTACATCAGGCAGATGTTTAAAGGAGAACAATTTGTTTTTCAATCCCACTCTATGATGTTGACACATGTTGCACAAAATCTCCTTTCCCCTTCCTTTCATAGATTACATAAACCACAGTGATCTGCTTTCTAATATAATTCTGTGTCTGGCTGCACAGATCTGACATCATTAAGAACCTACAGACTTTGGCATCATTTGCAAAACCTCACTGAGTGCAGAAAGCTATTTTCCAAAAAGCCTGCCTAATTTTTGTGAAGCTCTTAATAGACCACCCATGTTATGAGTCTCTCCAAATCTGGTCTAAAAACCAGTTACACGTTTACTACCGTGCTTTTTTTGTATACAGTAAACATCTACTGAAATATGGGACTTTTTATGGCCATTCCAACTTTTATTCAAATCATGATATGTAACCACCAAACCAACCAAAATCCAACAAATTCCTAAAGTGAATACATACTTTTTTTTAATGTAATGGACACATACAAATGGAAATTCTTTCTATTGCTAGCATTTTAATGATATGCTAATATATTTCACACATTAAGTAGAGTAAGGGCACATTCAGACATGGCGGAATTGCTGTTGAATTCCGCTGCGGACAGTGCGCAGTGGAATTCTGCAGCAGCCGTTTTTAGCATTTGTTTCTATATATTTTTAGGATCCTTAGTTCAGACGTTGCGTAAAATAACTGTGCGGAATGTAGGCTGCGGTGCAGAATTATCCCTCCGCAGCATGCTCATTATGTTGCGGAGAAGCAGCGGAATTTCACTGCGGATTTCAGCCTTTGCAATGCAAAAACTGAAATCTGTGGCAAGTTCGCTGTGATATCTGCAACGTCTGAATTACCTGTCCAATATGCAAATGTTGGTGCAGATTCGTTGCGTAATTGCCCCGAATCTGCACCAACATGTGCAGCGGAAAAATTCTGCCACATCTGAACATGGCCTAGGATTACCTAAAAATTCTGTAGAGCAATTATTAGGATCATGCAATCCTAGTGTAGAGTATACTTTAGGCTAAATGCACACGTGTCGGAATTTGATGCGGATAATCCGCATAAAAACCGCAGATGAATGTAGGTGATTCCGCACTTTAATGACCAGGCCATTTTTCATTTTTTTTCATTTTAGTTCTTTTTTCACATTCCAAGAGCCATCACTTTTATATTTTTTCCATTGATATAGTCGTATTGCGGGATGAGTTGCAGTCTTTAATGGCACCATTTGTACAATCTAATATACTGGGAAATTTTGAAAACTTATTTTGTAAGGTGAAATAGAAAAAAAAAACAAACAATTTCCCCATTGTCTTTTTGGTTTAGCTTCTACTGCATCCAACCTGTGGTAAAAAATGACATGTTAACTTTATTCTGTGGGTCAATGCGATTACGGTGATACCAAATTTATATATTTATTTTTAGGTTATCCTACTTTTACTTAATTAAAACTTTGTGTAAAAAAAACGATTTGTTCTGTTCCGCTATGTTTTGAGAGCCATAACTTTTTTATTTTTCTGTCGATGGAACAATGTGAGGGCTTGTTTTTTGCAGGGCAAGCTGTAGCTTTTTTTTTTTTAAAACCATTTAGGGGTACATCTTTTTAATCACTTTAATAAAAAAAATTTGAAAGCAATTCTGGTGTTTTTTTTAATTTTTACGATGCCGTGCATGTTAAATAATGTTATATTGTAATAGTTTAGACTTTAGACTAATGTATTGCAGTATATTGTGATTTTTACAGTCTCCTATTAAGCCCCACCTCTGGAGAAGCAGGAGTGCTGTTAGTGCCCTAATCCAGAGAGGGTCTTTTGATTAGGTGGGTAGAGGGCAGGAGTCTCCAGCAAGGAGCTGCACCAGTTGCTGGGGTTGCAGTGTGCCTCCCCGCACCTAACGAGAAGCTAAGTAAAATTTTCCAGGGGCCTCCCTTAGAGCTGTGATAGGGGAACGAGGGGTGAAGTTGCCATTTCAGAGCACGTACCCCTTCATCAGGGAGGCACTCAAGCTCAGTTCTGCAAAGAAAAGTGTGTGAGCCACTGCTTTTATTGTGCAAAAGTACGAAAACATTAAAAAAAGACACATTTTTGATATCATCGTAAATTATTGTACTGACCTGTAGAATATAGTTAACACTTTATTTATACTGTACTGTGTAAAAAAAACATTTTCTTATCCCTAACATTTTTTTATGAAAGTTTAACATTAAATTATATGTACACCAAATTTAAAAAAATGTCTGCGTCCTGAAGGTCCAAAATAGGTTGCTTTCTTAAAGAGGCTCTGTCACCACATTATAAGTGCCCTATCTCCTACATAAGGAGATGGGCGCTATCATGTAGGTGACAGCAGTGCTTTTTATTTAGAAAAACGATCTATTTTCACCACGTTAGGAGCGATTTTAGCTTTATGCTAATTCGTTTCTTAATGCCCAAGTGGGCGTGTTTTTACTTTAGACCAAGTGGGTGTTGTACAGAGGAGTGTATGACGCTGACCAATCAGCGTCATGCACTTCTCTCCATTCATTTAGTCAGGACATAGTGACACTGCGTTGTTCGCTATTGCTGTCTTATACTGACATATTTACGTTACTGAAGTGTTTAGACAGTGACTAGACTGGTACTTACAGCAGAGCAAAGCGTAATCTCGCTGTAACCTGTCATTTACAGCGAGATCTTGCAAGATTACGCTTTGCTCTGCTGTAAGTACCAAACAAACGTTAACGAAGTGCCGGGATTGTGAATAGACATCCCGTCCTGGCTGGAAGGAATGTCTACTCACTGTGTAAACACTTCAGTAACGTTAATATGTCAGTATAAGACAACACATAGCGAACAACGCAGTGTCACTATGCGCTGACTAAATGAATGGAGAGAAGTGCATGACGCTGATTGGTCAGCGTCATACACTCCTCTGTACAACGCCCACTTGGTCTAAAGTAAAAACACGCCCACTTGGGCATTAAGAAACTAATTAGCATAAAGCTAAAATCGTTCCTAACATGGTGAAAATAGATCGTTTTTCTAAATAAAAAGCACTGCTGTCACCTACATTATAGCGCCGATCTCCTTATGTAGGAAATAGGGCACTTACAATGTGGTGACAGAGTCTCTTTAAGGGGTTAAATATGATGTCAGTTTATGACTTCAACTAAATATGATAGCCATTTAATTCTCTCAAGTCCACTAACTTTTTTATTTATCTGTAAATAATCACTCTAGGTGTAGTATTATTGCGCTACATCCTGAACAAGGGTGTAAGGCTCTGTTCTCATTTCCATTCGTGTTTTCCATTGTTCTGCTTCATCATTGAAGCAGGGCAATGAAAACCTGGTGCCACCGGATCCGTCGCATGATGGAAAATAATGGTGCCCGATGGAAACCATTGACTTGAATGGGTTCTGTCGGGCTTCTGTCAGGGTGTCTATTATTTTGCTAGACAAAATAGCGGAGCAGGATGTGCTATTTTATTTGTGAAAATTTACGGTATTTGTGATAGAGACCCCTAACGAAGCCTATGACGCAGATGTGAACAAAGTCCAACTGTAGAGGGTGCAGAAGTTACTGCTGTTGCACCTAATTGATAGGGCCTAAGAGGTCCCAACGGCCCCCTGCCACGTAAATATATGTCAGTGTTTATTCTCTGTACTGTGACAGGTTTTTCTCCCTGTACTAGGACATAATTATGTGCATTATCTTTTAGCTTTAACACTGTGTTTATTGCCCTGTGTGGCATGACATCACTGCATTAATTCTTCCTTTACTGTGACATCACAGTGTGCATTTTTTTGTATCATAATGCTTTGCTAATTATTCCAAGTTACATCATTGTGGCCCTCAGACATAAACTTCGGAATCAATATGCTAAATATTCTTGCTCTATGATATAATTCCTGCTCTATAACATAAATGTGTGCATTGTAGTATGATGCAATTATTTTTGTTTCTCATCGCTTTGCATTATTTTATTATTCTTGTATTATGATACAGTTCTTATTATTATCATCTCTGTTTTGTGACATTACTGTGGTCCTTATCTATTAGCTGTGACATCACTATGTTTATTATCCCTGTTCTGTAATATAATCCCTCTTCTGTGACATCACTGTGCAGATTATTCCCATACTGTGATATCACCGTCTGTTAAATCTTCAACAACAAGAGGGATATCTTAATCAGCATCTATCCACAGCCTGCCTTAGGGCTCGATCACACGAGCGTGAATCTCGTCCAAGTGCTGTGTGTTGAAACAACGCACAGCACACGTCCCCATTGATTTCAATGGGGCTATTCACACATGCGTGAGTTTTTAGGCAGCGAGTGTCCGTTGCGTGAAACTCACTACATGTCCTACATTGGTGTGTTTTCACACCCATAGCCGCCCATTGAAGTCAATGGGTGCGTGAAAAACACGGATGGCACACGGATGCACAACCATGTGCTGTCTGTATTTTAGGCATCAATTACATTGAAATAAAAAAGTAAAGAAGTGCTTGTGAGCGCATGAAAAACGCATGCCACTCGCAAAGCACACGGACAGATTTCCGCACGTAAAATCTGTCACGCTTGTGTGAATGTAGCCTTAGGGATTTGCCACTGACACATCTAAACACTTAAATGGAGGCAGGCCATAGTTTTATTCATTGTTTTTAGAGGTTGTTTACATTCTTCTAATATCTGTCAAAACAGAAGCATACATAAATGTATCCTGGAAATTAAGTGACTTTTTTTTTACTGTAAATGCAGAAGTTAACACCGACCAGTGACTATAACTGGCAAAGTCAGTTATCAAAGTTATGTCTCAGGGCCTAACTTTTTTTCTTTTTTTTTTTGTAAAATGAATATGACGGATGTTTTTTATGTTATCTCTAAATGGACACTATATAAGTTCATGGTGCAATGATGCAAAACTAGAGAGAATGTACCTTAAAGGGGTTGTCTTCTCAGTACAACCCCTGTCCATATGCCCTAAGAGGGTCTCTCTCTGATGGACTTGGCATGATCATGCTATACTCCAGGGGACATGGGATGTTTTTACCTGCTATATTAGGTTCTCTCCAGAGGTTTTAGTGACCAAACCTCTGGAGATCAGCTGATTGTCAGGCAGTCTTCATTAGGAAATTAGGTAGTTCTCATAAAGTAACCCCTTTAAATCTCATATATTTTTTTCATTTTTTTCTCCCAGCATTTTTATTTCCAAAAAGACACACACATCTGCTTTTCCTTGGTTGAATTTTCTTTATTACATCATTTCTGTTTAATTCAATTATTGAGACATTTAAGCCACCACAAAAATCTGAATGTGTAGTGTCTAGACCAGAGGTTGCAAAGTCGTGGCATGCGCCACTCTGGGCATGCCACTGGATTTTCCTGGCATGGCAACTGCGGCACATTATGTGATGATTAAGGGACTAGATGACAATTCACCTACAGCTCGCTTGCACCTCCCTGCCTCCCTCCTGGCCACCGGTACAGCACCAGAAATGCAAAGCAGTAGGGTGCGTGCACTTTTCTCCTCTGTGTGAGGAGTCTTTGGCCCTACACCATAAGGTAAATATAACTTACTACTGACCACTTATGTTCCTATCACTGAATGATTTGTGGATTACAAAATAAAATGTAACTTTTAATAATTATACGTTAAAATAATAATGGCACCCAGTGTTTTAAAAATTGTGACTGATATTTAATCACAGACAGCTTCCCTGTCTTCACCTATGATTAAGACTAGAGATGAGCGAACCGGGACAACCGAACCCGGTTTCGGTCCGAACATCGGGAAAAGTTCGGTTCGCAGCGAATCCGAACTTCACCGGGTTCGGCCGAACACGTTTTGACCGAACCCGGTCAAAAATCTTATACAAATCGGCAGCCACTTGTCTCTATCAATCACTGATAGAGAAAAGTGGCTGCAGATTAAAAATATTGTCTTGGTGACGAGTCCCTCTTCTTCCTCCAGTCCGACCTTCTTTTCTGACGCGGCAGCCTGTGATTGGCTGCAGAGGCCTCTGCAGCCTGTGTTTGGCTGCAGAGGCCGCGGCAGCCTGTGATTGGCTGCAGCGGTCACATGGGCTGTAACGTCATCCAGGAAAGTCGGGCCGGATGTCGAGAGGGAAGCGTCACCAAGGCAACGGCCAAGAGACCGGACTGGAGGAAGCAGAAAGTTCTCGGTAAGTATGAACGTCTTTTTCTTTTTACAGGTTACTCTATATTCTGATCGGAATTCACTGTCCAGGGTGCTGAAACAGTTACTGCCGATCAGTTAACTCTTTCAGCACCCTGGACAGTGACTATTTACTGACGTCGCCTAACAACGCTGCCGTAATGACGGGTGCACACATGTAGCCACCCGTCATTACGGGGCCTCATGCACACGACCGTAAAAACACCCATTATTACGGGTCGTAATTACGACCCAAAATAGCGGGCCAATAGACTTCTGTTAGCCACGGGTTAGCCACGGGTACCTTCCCGTTTTCTCACGGGAAGGTGCCCGTGCCGTTAAAAAGATAGAACATGTTCTATTTTTTTATTTTATGGGCCGTGCTCCTATACTTTATAATGGGAGCAAGGCTCGGAAAAACGACCGGCTGCCCGTGGCCGGCCGTGCTCATCTCCTGAAATACTCTGTGCTGCCTTAAACTCTGTGGACAGGTCAGGATCCTGTCGATCCACTATATAAGGCTGCGCTACAGTGCAGGATTTAAAAGAAACAGGATCCTGACCTGTCCACAGAGTTTAAGGCAGCACAGAGTATTTCAGGAGATGAGCGTGCAGATTCAGTGCTGCTGTGAACTCTGCTCTTACCATTACGTAGCTCTCAGTCTGTTACCTCTCCTCCACTCCTGTCCTCAATAACACCTTCACATGATTGGCAAGTCACCACGTAATGGTAAGAGCAGAGTTCACAGCAGCACAGAGTATTTCAGGAGATGAGCGTGCGGATCTTGTGCGGGGTGGTGACTTGGCAATCATGTGAAGGTGTTATTGAGGACAGGAGTGGAGGAGAGGTAACAGACTGAGAGCTACGTAATGGTAAGAGCAGAGTTCACAGCAGCACAGAATCTGCACGCTCCTCTCCTGAAATATTCTGTGCTGCTGTGAACTCTGCTCTTACCATTACGTAGCTCTCAGTCTGTTACCTCTCCTCCACTCCTGTCCTCAATAACATCTTCACATGATTGGCAAGTCACCACGTAATGGTAAGAGCAAAGTTCACAGCAGCGGCGACATGGATGAAACGTCATCGCTGGAGGCCGGACAGGAGGAATGTAAGTATGAACGTATTTTTTATTTTTTTTTATTACATTAAAATTGTATTTTCCGCGCGCCGAGCATGGTACTGTCAAGGTTGCTGAAAGAGTTAGTGCAGCCCATTAACTCTTTCAGCAGCCTGGACAGTACCATGCTCGGCGCATGGAAATTACAGGTTCGGTCAGAACTAGTTCGTTCCGAATCGAACTTTTTCGTGAAATTCGGCGAACTAGCCGAACCGAACTTTTCATAAGTTCGCTCATCTCTAATTAAGACCCTAACCAAGGGATATATACAGGGTGGGCCATTTATATGGATACACCTAAATAAAATGGGAATGGTTGGTGATATTAACTTCCTGTTTGTGGCACATTAGTACATGGGAGGGGGGAAACTTTTCAAGCTGGGTGTTGACCATGGCGGCCATTTTGAAGTCGGCCATTTTGTATCCAACTTTAGTTTTTTCAATGGGAAGAGGGTCAAGTAACACATCAAACTTATCGAGAATTTCACAAGAAAAACAATGGTGTGCTTGGTTTTAACGTTACTTTATTATTTCATGAGTTATTTACAAGTTTCTGACCACTTATAAAATGTGTTCAAAGTGCTGCCCATTGTGTTGGATTTTCTATGCAACTCTCTTCTCCCACTCTTCACACACTGATAGCAACACCACAGAAGAAATGCTAGCACAGGCTTCCAGTATCCATAGTTTCAGTTGCTGCACATCTCGTATCTTCACATCATAGACAATTGCCTTCAGATGACCCCAAAGATAAAAGTCTAAGGGGGTCAGATCAGGAAACCTAGGGGGCCATTCAACTGGCCCACGACGACGAATCCACTTTCCAGGAAACTGTTAATCTAGGAATGCTCGGACCTGACACCCATAATGACATAAATAACTCATGAAAGAATAAAGTAACGTTAAAACCAAGCACACCATTGTTTTTCTTGTAAAATTCTCGATAAGTTTGATGTGTCACATGACCCTCTTCCCATTGAAAAAACTAAAGTTGGATACAAAATGGCCGACTTCAAAATGGCCGCCATGGTCAACACCCAGCTTGAAAAGTTTCCCCCCTCCCATATACTAATGTGCCACAAACAGGAAGTTAATATCACCAACCATTCCCATTTTATTTAGGTGTATCCATATAAATGGCCCACCCTGTAGTATGAGGACTGATCACTAGGGTACAGTCTGGTGACAATTCAGCCTAGGGGAGGGCTATCACGGCCCTACCACTCAATTGGCTAATGCACCAAGAGGATACACTGTGTCAGCTTTCAGCTGTCTGAATTATATATACAATGTTGCTATTACTCTAGCATTAATTCTCAACGCGTTTCCCCGTCCCTGTTATCGAGAGGGATCATCTGGAGATTTAAATGCACTGATAAAACATTAAAGCAGTTAAAACTGCTCTTTGACTGCTAGATGGAAAAGCAGTTGAAACTGCTGAGCCCGGATGGTGGACTCCAGCTGCTCTATGTTAAGCCGCGCACGGCGGCCTGAACGCCGACTATATAAAGAATAAGCCACGCTCCCCATTTGCCTCCAAATCCAACGTCACCAGGTCTCTCATATGCCCGATGTACATGTGGGTGTGTGAGATGACGAAGCGGCCAGGAGTGTGTACTTGTTGCTATAGCAGCAAAGACGCTAAAATGCTCGGCACAGAGAGCAAAAACAAACATGAGTGAAACTAAAGGTTACAGGAGGTGACATTTAGTCAGTTACCATTCACTACATGAGCAGTGAAGGTAACTCCAGAGATGGAGTATCACTTCTATCATATCACACCGCCAACCAATTTTACCCATGATAACCACAAAAGACGTCACCCTAACGTAGGTCATTAGTCCGGGTGGCATTTTAAACAAACCCATTTAAACATTCCAGAATGATGCATTGCTAGCTCAAAAAGTGAATACTAAATACAGGACAATACATTGTCTTTATCATCTAAACCCCCACTCTCCCAATAAAAAACAGGAGGAGGGGGAAGGGGGAGGGGGAAGGGGGTGCGCAAGGGAGAATTAGACAGGGTGCAACAGTGCAGAAGTGTATGCCTCCCTACACTATAAATGGAGCATAAGAAATTGAGTCGTTAAGTCTCAGTGCTTTTTATGTATTTAACTACTAAAAGTCCATTGGGCTTCCTTATGCAACAAGTAATTGTCCAAGTTGCCACCTCTCGGTGACGGACGAATCTTCTCCATGCCCTGAAATTTAAGGTAGCTCGGATCTCCTCCATGACTTTGCCAAAAGTGTCTAGCTAAGGGATGATCTTCTTCCCTAAGGATGTTCCCTATGTGGTCTAAGATGCGTTGCGTAAATTGGCTAATTGTCTTACCCACATTATTGAGGGGACAGGGGCAAGTGACTAAGTACATTACCCTAGATGTCTTACAATTGACAAAATCCCAGTTTGAGTATTCTTTTCCCGTGGACACTCTTAAAGTTTTTCCCCATAAGAATATATTGGCAGGCCTTTCAAGACCCACAGCGATAGGTACCCTTGGTGTTGGTATGCCCCATCCAAATACTGTTACCACTTTGGGGGGCCAGATGGGTCCTAACAAGGCGATCCCTCAGATTACGGCCTCTACGGCCCTTGATGTCACAACTTCACTCAAATCTGTGAGTCCAATTTCAATATTCCCCAACATAATTTTAGCACATCCATTACAGGTTGAGATTCACAATCAAAGGTACCTGTTATCTAAAAGATACATTCATCCCTATCATGTGTACGTGGGACCAGTAAGTCCAATCTATTTGAAGCCACTGCATGATTGCTTGCACCGCTAAGAATATTTCTTGGGCACCCTCGCCTCAAAAACCTGCTCTCTAAATTGTCCGCCTTTACATTAAAGTCAGATAAAGTCTTTCTAGTTGCTTTAAAAAGTTTTGTGCCTGCTGTTGAGATAATGATTTTAAAATCATCATTATTTCTCTATAGCTGGCATTTTCTATGAAGATTATACTTACAACATTTCTATATTTATAGAATTATCCATGCATCCAATATAGCTATATCATGTTTACATATGTCATATTATTGATTACTCATAAAAACACTCATTCTACCTACCCACCCAAAACTATCTAAGCATCAGGACATATGACTCTTACTAACTAAACCAATTTTTTTTTTAAATATCTGCTTATAGTGAGTTAAAATTGTATCTAATATTGAAAATCTCCTTTTCTGAATATCCTGAATATTTTCTGAATATCCTGAGATTCTAATAGGTTCATGCATATATTATAAATCAAATTCTGTTTGCAGTGGTGCATTCTAAAAAGCTATATTCAGTTATTGCAATGATGCACATGGTTTATGTGGGGCCACCATGCGTATACATATACAATACTAGTAATATTATAGGGGTGGGGCTTTAAAAATAATGCTATGAAAGGAGGGAGGGGTGCTGCATGTTCCAAGTGAATGATACCAATCATACCAGTGTTAACTATTCCTGAAGCTTAGCCTATTATATACAGAAGTCATTGCAACAAGTCTGCACTGCCTGTTTCTTTCAAGTAAAGACTGGATCAAATTTACAAATAGCCTTAGGAATGGTGGCTGCTCGTAGCTGTAATTACAAAGAAAAGCAATTGGGGGGTATGATGCTAACAACAAATGCCTCAAAGCTGTTAGGAAAATTAGACAGACATGTGGTGCATCCATTGTTTAGCTATTGTTTAGCATCTCTGAACAAACCACAGACTGACCTACGTCTTTTAGAGCAGCGCCAACCAATTGGAAGTCAGATTTCTGTGGAATGTTGCTGAGATACAGTAACAATACCAGGTGCATGGGGAGCAATATCCTGGCATGAATTTTACCACCCATATTCCTGTACTGACGTGACTTTTTACGCAGGACACCAGGGATCTCACACGATCAATTTTACGTTTGGTAAATATGTTTACATTACTAGCAATGCTGTGCGGCCTTCATAATTGCAAGGAGTCATGGGAAGGTTCATGCGTACCATTAACAGCAACGTCTAAAGTTTCATCAAAATCAGATGTAACTCTGGTTCCTCAAGGTCATTTGGAAACTAATAGGGAAAACATAAGCCGTAATATCCCAACTGAAGCTTCACAGTCCTAATCACAGTGTAAATCGTGCTCGGATAACAAAGTGAAGGATGCCTTCAGTCCAGCGTGTGCTAGAAAATCTCTTATTTCATCGCATTTCATGTCAGTGCATTATAGTAGTTAACTTCTTACCCTTTTTAGTGAAAGTGCTAACCCTTTGAGATGATCCACACAGAATATATGATTAAGGACGAGTATAAACACAATATTTAATATACTCAGATTTAATACAATGTAGCAATTACTGTAATCGTTTTTTATTAAAGAGGCTCTGTCACCAGATTTTGCAACCCCTATCTGCTATTGCAGCAGCAATGTAGATTACAGTAACGTTTTTATTTTTAAAAAGTTATGACCATTTTTGTATTTATGCAAATGAGGCTTGCAAAAGTACAACTGGGCGTGTTTACAGTAAAAGTACAACTGGGCGTGTATTATGTGCGTACATCGGGGCGTTTTTACTTCTTTTACTAGCTGGGCGTTAGGAATGGGAGTGTATGATGCTGACGAATCAGCATCATCCACTTCTGTTCGTTAACACCCAGCTTCTGGCAGTGCAGACACACAGCGTGTTCTCGAGAGATCACGCTGTGACGTCACTCACTTCCTGCCCCAGGTCCTGCATCGTGTCGGCCACATCGGCACCAGAGGCTACAGTTGATTCTGCAGCAGCATCAGCGTTTGCAGGTAAGTAGCTACATCGACTTACCTGCAAACGCCGATGCTGCTGCAGAATCAACTGTAGCCTCTGGTGCCGATGTGTCCTCGCTCGTCCGACACGATGCAGGACCTGGGGCAGGAAGTGAGTGACGACACAGCGTGATCTCTCGAGAACACGCTGTGTGTCTGCACTGCCAGAAGCTGGGCGTTCTGAAGAGAAGTGGATGATACTTCTCGTCAGAACGCCCAGCTAGTAAAAGAAGTAAAAACGCCCAGATGTAACACACATAATACACGCCCAGTTGGACTTTTACTTTAAACACGCCCAGTTGGACTTTTGCAAGCCTCATTTACATAAATACAAAAATGGTCATAACTTGGCCAAAAATGCTCGTTTTTTAAAAATAAAAACGTTACTGTAATCTACATTGCAGCGCCTATCTGCTGCAATAGCAGATAGGGGTTGCAAAATCTGGTGACAGAGCCTCTTTAACCCACCCAATATCAAGTGACATTTTCAAGGTAATAATGGAATCAAAACTATAATATACCAATGACAATCATACTAACTGGTGTAGAAAATGTGGTGGCACCTGTTGTAGTCAGCGAGAATTTGTGTTCCCATATTCACAAACAGAACATGTCAGAACATGATTAGTTGCTAGAGATGTGGATTGTAGTATTCTAATTGAAAATCCCAGCACCTCAATATTACATTAATTGTATTTATTTACAACTATGGGAGGAATTTATCAACCTTTCTATGCAAGTTTTCTAAAATAGAAAAGTCGCAAAAGGGCCAAAAAGTTTTTAAACAAAAGGGGTGTGACCACCAAGCCCCAACAAATTTATAATAGTTTACACCAGAAAACTGGTGTAAATTATATTGGAAATCTATGCCAGCTTCTAAGTGGCATAGATTTCACTCTGGGAGTGTAGCAAGGAAGAGGCCCGTCCTGGGGCCCAAACCTTGCCCCCCCCCCCCCAGATCGGGCTACCTCCTGAACAGACTACCACCCCATGGGAGAATAAAAATGTTTACTCACCTCGACACACCTATTCGCTTCTCCCCTCCGAGTCCCCTCAGGCTCTCACCATTGGCCGCACCTTAAACAATTTACTGACGCAGGACAGTGTCAGGACGTTATGTGAAGCAACACTGATGACTTGAGTGGCATCAAGGCCTTAAATACGACGCAGCACACTGACGTCGGGAGTGAAGAGCAGCAGTGATGTAAGCATGCAATTATTATTTTTTTATGTCTGATGGGGGCGATGAGTAGTGCACGGCAACAGAAAGATGCAACAGATCTATTAATCCTTAATATCGAAGGTATTTGAAACCTTACTGACCAAGCAATTTTTTACGTTTTTCCCATTGTCGCATTCAAAGAGCTCTAACTTTTTATTTTTCCGTTGACAAAGCTGGATAAGGACTTGTTTTTTTGCGGGACAAGTTGTATTTTTTAATAGCACCATTTAGGGGTACATATACTTTGTTATACTAGGATTGAGAGAAAGAAGGCTGGCACTGCCCCAATGCAGGTAAAATGTAGTCTCTGCGTGTGAAAACCTATTAGCTTGAACACGTGGAAATACAGCTGTCAAATTGTTGCCCTCGGGGTGCTCATCGGTAGAGAACAGCACATGTATAACTTGAATATAGAAGGTAGAAAATACGAAGAACTCACCACAGTAGCAATAAAATAATTTATTGATTTTGATCTCGGTCTGTTTGATGTGGAGGATGCCAACTACCGTTTCACGCTACAAGCGCTTTGTCAAGCGCTTGTAGTGTGAAACGGTAGTTGGCATCCTCCACATCAAACAGACCGAGATCAAAATCAATAAATTATTTTATTACCACAGCGGTGAGTGCCTCGTATTTTCTACCTTCTATATTCATATAATTTGTTAATGAACTTTTATTAACTATTTTGGGGGTAATAAAAAAAAAACTGAAATTTTGCCATTTTTTTTTTTTGCATCTTAAATTGACGTAGTTTACCGTGTGGTATAAACAATAAAATAACTTAATTTAGCGGGTCATTATGATTGCAGAGATACCAAATTGATATAGTTTTTTTTATGTTTTACTACGTTTACACAGTAAAAACACTTTTCTTTCCAAAATTATTTGTTTTTGTGTCCCCATATTTTAAGAGCCATAACTTTTTTACTTTGCTGCTGACATAGCTGTATGAGGGCTTTTTTCTTGCGGGACGACTTTTAGTTTTTAATGGTACCATTTTGGAGTACATACGACTTTTCGATCGCTTTTTATCAAAAATTTTTGAAGCCAGGATGAATAGAAAACAGCAATTCTGGCATTGTATTTTATTTTTATTTTTTTACAGGGTCCACCATGCAGGTTAAATAATCGAATAGTTTTATAGTTGGGTTCGTTATGGACACAGCAATACCAAATATGTGTAACATTTCTACAATTGTTTTGTTTCTTCTTAATAATGCATTTTTTAAGGGAAAAAAGTAGGTTTTTCCTTTTTTTTTTCCCTTGGGATTTTTATTTATTTGTTATTAATTTTATTAAACTTTTTGGAACTTTTTTTTTTTAGTTCCAATAAGGGGACTTTACTGTGGGATTATTTGATTGCTTTTATAATACACTGCAATACTTCTGTATTGCAGTGTATTATTGCCTGTCAGTGTAAAACTGACAGGCATCTGTTAGGCCAAGCCTCTGAAATGGCCTAGCAGGCCTTCACTTAAGGTAGACCTGGGGACCTTTTTTAGGCCCCCGACTGCCATAAAAACCATCGGCGCACACGCGATCAAATCCCTGGTGTGTCGACGGGGTGAGAGAGGGAGCCCCCTTCCTCTAAAACTACTTAGATGCGGTGGTTGCTATTGACCTAAGGGGTTAAATGGGCAGGATCAATGCTGATTTTGATCCTGCCCACTACAGCAGGTCTGCTCCAAGCCCTCAGCTACCTCTGAGTGGGGAGCTTTTACTCCTCCCGGCAGCGCTGCTTTATTCTGATGCAGTGCCGTAAAAAGGCTATTGTATCAGAATAAATCCAGTTAGCGACTGCCATAACAACACGTATGGGTGGTTACTAATTGGTTAACTGGTGTGTGCCTCTAAATAAATCCGTTGCATCTTATTCCAGCGAAGCAGATAGTTAATATTGGCATATGAAGCGCCAGTCTTAGTAAATCTGCCCCTATGTGTGTGTCTACACAATATTTAGGTATATTTAATGATGCTTAACACCATTTCCAAGGTGCCATGTTATATGCCTGTTGACATAGTACTATACGGGGTTTAGCAAACATGGTAAATATATTTTCTTTGTACTGTAGTTAAAAGGAATCAAACTGAAATGTGACAAAAGCAATAAACAGCAAACAACATGCATTGGATACTTTCAGGGTTTGGCTGAATGAGGGACCTCTATTAATTAACTGGAGTGGAGAGCAGCTACAAAGAGTGTTCTCATGCTGATGGACCTGGCATGTCTGTGCATTGCCCCAACTATTGATTTTAATGGGCACCACATAATGCTTCATTTACCCTTTAGTGATGTTGCAGGGGAATTGAACACTTGCTACAAAGTTCATTACTTCTGATTGCTGGGGGTCCCTGCTGTCTATTTTAATACATCCTGTATATACATGCAATGAAGCTCTGGTCCAAGGCTTCTAAGACTTTTTTTTACTCGGGCCTCACTAGCCAATCCATCATGATGCTTGGGCTTCACCAGCAAACAAATACTGCTGTGAAGTGCCCATATGACCCCCAGCAGCAGCAACCAAATACCAACATGCAGCACACAAAATACTGCCTAGCAGCACAAAATACTACAGTGCAGAACAATATATTTTCCCTCATTTGGCAAGTATGTTTCCCTCCATGCCCTATATTTTTTTTTTAACTAACTGCAAATCTGGTTACTGATACTGATGTAAAATCCTGGCTTGGCCAAGCCACCATGAAATGCATTTTGGGAATGTGGCCTAACAATATTTGGTAAACTGTAGAATAAAGATGGCAAAGCTGCATAAATGATGTGTAATTATGATCCAAAATCAAGGCAGCATGCATCTCTATTTACAGATATTATTAGTCACCATTAAATATACTCTAAATATCTGAAATGTTTTCATCTCCAGTGATCACGCTTGTTTCTTTTCCTGGTTATGATAATGTTTTGGAACATTTGTAACTTGTTAAAATTGTTTTAATCTGTAAATATATAAAATAAATAAATAAAATGAAGGCTGCAGCAAGTCCGGTTTGTGTCTCCAGAAATTGATCTCAACCTTGACCGGCTTTGCAGTTGTAATAATGGCCAAAACTTCCATGACAACACCCAATGGCTTCTTGGTTCAGCACCTGCATTATATTTCAAATGTAAATACATTTAAGCCTCTCCTCTAAAACAATTACCAAAATACATTATTCTATAAATAATGACATCTTCCCTGAGTTAAAACAGCTGTACTGTGTGTCTTCCCACGTTTGAGTTTATAAAGCAGCCATATTACTGGTATTTCTGGCTGTAACAAGAGAAATTGTTGCATCTAATCTGTGAACATTATAAGACATGTAGCTATTTAATAAGTATTGTAATAGGCTTATTTATTAATACTACAGTATAATGGACTTATGCACCAAATACAGGGCATGGGACATATACCACGACCTAATAGGCACTTACTGATGGCAGCCCTGCGGATCTTTGTTAGGCCCCTGGCTGTCATAGATACACATCACGCTCCCAAAATCGTGTCACGATACCCCCACTATCACTATCACTGTACAGTACGTGGTTACAGGCTACTAGTCTGATCCTGCAGTCCTGTGTTATTCCACATACTACACAGGGTTTGTTTGTAGTTTGTAACATTGGAGACACATAGGTTTGCATAGGATCTACAGTGGGATCCTTTTTAATCAAGAACTTTGCAAAGCTGCTTCATTTTTTTTTATATTAGATGTATTGGAGCAATAAAATAATAGGTTTCTAAGGTGGAAGCTCACAAAAAAAAAAAGGTTCTTAGCTCTCGCTGACTCCATTGTGCTGCCCTCAGAATCTATTACAGTATTGAAGGAATAAAGATGTTATGCCTCTGTCCTTTTCCCTGTGTAAGAGAACACACAATTCTCAAATGCCAAGAGTCATGCCAACATTGGAGTCCTGTACTTTTTTGCACAGAAAACATGGCTCATAGCCCTGAAGCAGTAAGTTCTATGGGCGGCTTGAGGGCTATGGTGTAAGGAGCATCCCTTTTCATCTATACAACAGGGGCCCTACATTTAGCCCTTATTCACTTGACCGTGTTCGGTCCGTGATATACGGTCCACATGTCGGCAGTATTTCCCGGACCGAACACAGTGCAGGGAGGAACGCTACTAGCATCATAGTTATGTGCAATGCCAGGAGTCACTGCCTCGCTGCAGGAAAACTGTCCCGTACTGTACACATGTTTTCAGGATGGGACAGTAGTTCCGCGGGGAGGCAGGGACACCGGGCATCATAGATAACAATGATGCTAGGAGCCCGGCTCCCT
Source organism: Rhinoderma darwinii (assembly GCF_050947455.1). NCBI lineage: Eukaryota > Metazoa > Chordata > Amphibia > Anura > Rhinodermatidae > Rhinoderma > Rhinoderma darwinii. The sequence continues at coordinate 51,415,802 of NC_134692.1, forward strand.
GCACTGCGTTTGGTCCGGGAAATGCGGACCATATATCATGGATCGAATACGGTCAAGTGAATTAGGCATAAGTAAGGAGGTGTTGCCTAAATATTCTTGTTCAAATTGAACAATTTGAACAAGAACAATTTGTTTTTATGAAGGTGAACAGAAACCTAGACAGAGGGGCCGCTGTGATATAGCGTTTTTGAACTTTGCAAAAGCATTTGACACTGTCCATCATAGACATCTAACGGGTAAATTAAGGACTATAGGTTTAGAAAATATAGTTTTTAATTGGATTAAGAATTGGCTCAAGGACCGTATCCAGAGGATTGTGGTCAATGATTTTTACTCTGAATGGTCCTCTGTTATAAGTGGTGTACCCCAGGGTTCTCTGCTGGGACCACTATTATTCAACCTATTTATTAATGATATAGTGGACGGGATTATTAGCACTATTTCTATTTTTGCAGATGACACCAAGCTATGTAGTATTGTTCAGTCTATAGAAGATGTTCGTAAATTGCAAGCTGATTTGGACACACTAAGTGTTTGGGCATCCACTTGGCAAATGAGGTTTAATGTAGTTAAATGTAAAGTTATGCATCTGGGTACCAACAATCTTCATGCATCATATGTCCTAGGGGGAGCTACACTGGGGAGTCACTTGTTAAGAAGGATCTGGGCGTACTTGTAAATCATAAACTAAATAACATCATTCAATGTCAATCAGCTGCTTCAAAGGCCAGCAAGATATTGTCGTGTATTAAAAGAGGCATGGACTCACGGGGACAGGGATGTAATATTACCACTTTACAAAGCATTAGTGAGGCCTCATCTAGAATATGCAGTTCAGTTCGGGGCTCCAGTTCATAGAAAGGATGCCCTGGAGTTGGAAAAAATACAAAGAAGAGCAACTAAACTAATAAGGGGCATGGAGAATCTAAGTTATGAGGAAAGATTAAAAGATTGAACTTATTTAGCCTTGAAAAAAGACGACTAAGGGGGGACATGATTAACTTATATAAATATATGAATGGCTATACAAAAAATATGGTGAAATCCAGTTCCATGTAAAACCCCCTCAAAAAACAAGGGGGCACTCCCTCCGTCTGGAGAAAAAAAGGTTTAACCTGCAGAGGCGACAAGGCTTCTTTACTGTGAGAACTCTGAATCTATGGAATCGCCTACCGCAGGAGCTGTCACAGCAGGGACAGTAGATGGCTTTACAAAAGGCTTAGATAATTTCCTGGAATTGTGTAGACATTTTTTCCTTCCCTTTTCCCCTCCCTTGGTTGAACTTGATGGACATGTGTCTTTTTTCAACCGTACTATGTAACTATGTAACTATGAATACACAGTAGATGGAGTTTACCTTAAAATTGAATTAGCTTGCCTGTCAAACTAGGCACATAGGTAAAATAGCACAATGTGGGGTTCAGCAGAGAATTTTGTACATTGTATTTTTTGTATTCTCTGATCGTACTCGGTCTAGCTAACTACTTGATTTACCTAAGCAAAAATAGTAATGAACGTATTCAGTTTTTGCCTTGATGCACAGTAGGTACATTTTGGAATAAATAATTTGTTAGAAAAATTGTTAATAAAAATAATTTGATCAAACATTTTATTCACTTTTACTCACCTTTCCTTTAAAGTCATGAAAAATAAACAGTTATAAATAAGACACAATCTCATTGCCTCCTGGCATCCCTTAACATGCAAGGAGTATGAGGTTGGTAATGTGCAAACTGACCTCAACACCTAGAAAAAAAGACTTGTTTGGAAAGAGCTGTGCTTTATGTCAAATTAAGTGTTTATGACAGCTAACCTCAAGTTATTAAATGCGATCCACTGCCACACGGCAATCCTCCCCTGGTGTCGCAGTAAAGCTGCTTGCACATACTGTCTGATTCATGCCATTAATACAAAGAGGCTTTCAACAGACCCAGCTCAAGATCAGGAGCCATATATTCATACATCATTCTGAGCTAAATTCATCAGTTGTATATGAGAGAGCAGTTTACTTGCAAGCTTTCTCAGATAGGAAGAAGTGTTTAAGAATGGATGTGTCTAGCCAAGGTCTTAGAGAACACAGCAGAAAGTCAACGGAGCTTGTGTTTGACCAATGAGACCAAGGCATTTAGTGTTTACTTAAGATGGCCTTTGATAGGACTTTAAACAAATATAAAGTTTCCTAGGAGGAAAAACTGTTCTCCATTTCCTCAAATCATTTAGGTTAAGATTGACAAAAATCAACAAGTGGGAATATAGAAAGCAGGACATTTTAGTTGTGGGCAATGATATAATTACGTATATACTATTGCCCTGTTGAACAAAATATTAATTTGTGTACATTATGTTACCCCAAGAGAGAGAAATATAGTGCCCATTACCTCTTTACTGTTTATTAACAGAACCATGTAATGTACAATTTACACATATTCATACAAGACTTGAACATTGGTAAATGTTTTATCAATGGTGGCATCCTATGAGTTTTTTTTCCAAAAGTTCACCAGATAAATTCATTTATAGAAAATGGCATTATTAAAAAAGTTATCTGAGAATAGAAAAAGGGTGCCCTTTTTTTTTTTTTTCAAGAAACGGCGCTACTCCTGTCCACAGTCTGGTTTTGCAGCTCAGGCCCATTAACTTGAAGTTAAATGCAATGGCTTGACTTTTACTAAGACAAATTGATACTTTATTTCCACAAACATGCAATCCCTATTATGCATCTGAAAAGTCACTAATCCATATCCAGAACACCTCTATTCAAATACAACTTGTACAAATGAAATCTTTAAATCTTTTAGAACTATGCTTTAAGAAATTCCTGCTATATCTTATGTAATGGGATGGCCAACATGAAGTGGCCTCATTATTTAGTACAGTGTATTAAAACAAATATGGAACAAACAATGTGGGGACTGTGGATCCCCCTTGTCCTTCTAAAAATGCTAATGATAAAACTGCCATTATCTACATGGCTGTTATATCAGTAACAATATGGTTACTGCTAAGGTTGCATTTACAAAAGTCATACACATAGCAGCCATTTTTACAGTGTATATAATAGGAAAATGATCCATAGGATTGTTGCAAACTTAGCATGTAAACGATGATATCAGATTTTCCCATTATGGGGAGTCACAGGGTTTTATTTTACTATGATGGTAACAATTTTCCTATAAAATTGTTCCAGTCATTTTTACTTGATTTATATTGAGATCAATAGGAGCTCTGTATGGCCATGTACAAGTTAGTGTACATGTACATGTACTCTCACGTGTATGTGCATTGGTTGACAAGAGCTCCGCAGCAAAAGATATCTTAAAGGGGTATTCTCATCTCTGACATTTATGGCATATCCAGAGGACGGACCATAAATGTCTGATAGATGCAGGTCCCACCTCTGTGATCTGCACCTATCTCAGGGGCGTAGCTAGGGGGGGGGGCAGGCGGGGCACTTGCCCCGGGCGCAGTTCAGATGGGGGCGCCAGCGCCCTCTCCCCCTGCACTATAATTGTACCTGTGTCGCAAGGACACAGGTACAATTAGAAGCAATGAATGACCGGGCACGTTCCGTGCCCGGCCATTCAGCGCCTCTCCACGAATGAAGCGACTGGTACCTTTTGTACCAGTGACGCTTCCATCGATGAAAGGCGCTGACTGACTGGCAGGGAAAGTCATCCTGCCCAGCCAATCAGCGCCTTTCATAGACGCCGCGTTCATCCCCCAGGAGACCTGCGCAGAAGAGAGCAGGTCTCCATGGCTGTCGGACGGCGTTGGAGCGGGAATAAGGTGAGTTTGAATTATTTTTATTTTTTTTAATTGTAATAGAAGTGTGGCTGTATCTGCGGGGGGGACTTTGTCTACGAGGGTGTCTATCTACAGGGGGACTATATCTACAGGGCTGGGCTATATACAGGGGGACTATATCTGCTGGGCTATATACAGGGGGACTATATCTACAGGGGGGCTATATACAGGGGGACTATATCTACAGGGGGGCTATATACAGGGGGACTATATCTACAGGGGGGCTATATACAGGGGGACTATATCTACAGGGGGACTATATCTATAGGGGGACTATATCTACAGGGGGGCTATATACAGGGGGACTATATCTACAGGGGGGCTATATACAGGGGGACTATCTACAGGGGTGGGCTATATACAGGGGGACTATATCTGCTGGGCTATATACAGGGGGACTATATCTACAGGGGGCTATATACAGGGGGACTATATCTACAGGGGGGCTATATACAGGGGGACTATATCTGCTGGGCTATATACAGGGGGACTATATCTACAGGGGGACTATATCTACAGGGGGGCTATATACAGGGGGACTATATCTACAGGGGGGCTATATACTGGAGTGGGCTGTCTATAGAGCACCATATACAGGGGTGGGCTATATAGTATATAGCCCCCTGTAGATATAGCCCACCCCTGTATATGGTGCTCCATAGATAGCCCACCCCAGTATATAGCCCCCCCTGTAGATATAGTCGCCCTGTATATAGCCCAGCCCTGTAGATATAGCCCCCTGTAGATATAGCCCCCTGTAGATGTATTCCCCCTGTATATAGCCCACCCCTGTATATGGCCCCCCTATGTATAGCCCACCCCTGTAGATATAGCCCCCCTGTGTATAGCGCCCCTGTGTATAGCCCACCCCTGTATATAGCCCCTTTGTACATATAGTCCACCCCTGTATATAGCCCCCCTATGTATAGCCCACCCCTGTAGATATAGCCCCCTGTGTATAGCCCCCGTGTGTATAGCCCACCCCTGTATATAGCCCCCTTGTACATATAGTCCACCCCTGTATATAGTGCTCCACAGATAGCCCACCCTTGTATATAGTATATACAGGGGTGGGCTATCTGTGGAGCACTATATAGAGGAGTGGACTATCTAGTGGAGCACTATATACAGGGGTGGACTATATGTACAAGGGGGGGCTATATACAGGGGTGGGCTATCTGTGAAACACTATATACAGGGGTGGACTATATGTGGAGCACTATATACAGGAGTGGGCTATATCTACAGGGGGGCTACATACATGGTTGGGCTATCTGTAGAGCTCTATATACAGGAGTGGGCTATATCTACACGGGGCTATATACAGGGGTGGGCTATCTGTAGAGCACTATAGGGGGAGTTATTTGTGGGGCACTATATACAGTGGTGGTCTATATGGGGGCACTATCTACAGGGGCTCTATGGCAGGCACTATCTACAGGGGGCTCTATGGCAGGCACTATCTACAGGGGGCACAGTGTGTGTTTGGGACACGGTGTATGGTGCTATTATAATTAGAGGTGCAGTGTATGGCGCTATTATATTTAGGGGTGTACTGTGTGGTATAATGATAACTTTATATTTATTTATAGGTGCAGAAATGTTGGAAAAGTGAGAAGCTGAAGACATGTGAGCGGCAAACTGCAGAAATGGACCGGGAGAAGTCATCATAGAGGTCTGGACCAAATGGAGAAAAAGATCTAGAATCTGAGACGTCACCGGTGAGTTACTTAATGTAAATGTTCATTCTGCCTCTAATCAGTAATGTAGTCACTGTATGATCTGCAGCGAGATGATGGGTGGTATGATTATGATAGGATTTATTTTTTGTGAAACGGCATCTCCCAGCATATCCTTATCATTGTTCGGGCCATGTTGGGAGCTGTAGTTTTACGCCGTACACACCTATACAGCAGGGGTTGCACTAAATTGAGCTGTATTTGTGCTGGTGTTGTATATATGTAGTGAGCTTGCTTCTGGGGCTGCATATATGTAATGAGCTTGGTTCTGGTGTTGTGTATAGGACCATATTGCTTGTGAAATGTACAAATAATTTTATGCTCGCGTTACATAAAAAGAAATGACACGTCGATTGGTAGAGAAAACAAACACGGCGAGGGGGAAGGAGATGTCGGGAAAGAGGTTGGGGGGGGCGGCAAACTGAATCTTTTCCCCGGGTGCTGGAGAGCCTAGCTACGCCTCTGCCTATCTATAGAACGAAATACCCTGCCTCCTGTCTTACCTTGTCCCGCTGTTGCCGCTCTCTGAGTTACAAGGTGGCCGGGAGTACGGAAACAGCCGAGCTTGCTGAGCTACGCTGTTTCCATAACTCCTATAGAAGTGGACTTAAAGATAGGTGTGGGTCCCAGAGGTGGGACCCATATCTATAGGACATTTATGACATATTTTGTGGATATGCCATTAATGTTCGAGATAAGAATATCCCATTAAAGTTATTAATGATTTAAATGGCCAGCCCAGACAATGGTCCATTAGCGTGCGGCATAAGGTAACTTTTTTTTAGTGTGTACTAGTAGAAAAATCATTTTTTACATATATGTTTAAAGTCCAATTGTATAGCACTGCAGATTTTCTTGATACTAATGAAGTGGTGCTCCAGCACACAGGTATATACATAGGAGTGTGGCTCTGCATGGAACTGCAGCTCAGTATGGCAGAACTGCAGTACCAGGCATACCCACCCATACCGGCGAGCTGCTGTGCCGTCAGTAGGGACAGGCACTTAACATACAGGGCTCCATTGAGTGCCGTATGTATGCAGATAGTCTACTTGAGAAGTAATTCTTGAGTGCATGAGCCCTGATATTATATCCTATGAAGAAGAATAAGAAACAGACCAAATAGGAAAATGCTTACAGCTGAGTGGTTATTCTTACAATCTACATGTGATTGTAAATTCCAGAGTAAATCATCTAGTAATTTTATTAATGAGCCTAAGTCTGAAAACTGGTAACAGTGGCAACATTCACTCCTTAAACTGTTGCACAGAATGTTAAAACCCACATTACCATGTGTAACGTCCGCGGTCGCAGACTGCAGACTCCTATCATCCTGCAGACGTCTTCCTCCACAGAGATGCCAGCACATTCGGCCGTCCTGTCCTGCAGTGAACACTAGGGTGCTGTCTATCACACACACACACACACACACACACACACACACACACACACACACAGCAACATGGAGGACATTATACAGCAGTAAGGAGCAGTGTAGCTAAGAATCCGGCACTAGGGTGACACATAATCCTTACCAGCAGCACATGTGTGTGTATCTCTGCTCCTGTTCCCTAATCCTGCTCCCCCTCTCTATATAGACTCGTATGGGCAGGCTGTGAAGAGACACACCCTCACTTTCTGCAGGCTGTCTCCTCTGCTCTGTAACTAAGGACGGATTTTGCTTCACAACAGGCAGTGGACAGCAGATTACAGGAAGGGAAACACCCAGTGGCAGTAACTTCACACAGAATTTGCATGGGTAAAACAACTAAATTTTAACAGTAAGTAAATGACAAAGTTGATATACATCAGGTATACTATTAGATAAAAAGATATATTCACATGAGGTAACGTAATACTGTTGCTGTATCACTGCCTGAAGTCAATGTATATAATGCAATAACAATGAAAAGGCCATGTGTATGGCCACAAATCAGAGACAGAGCCGCTTACCCATGTGTATATGCTCCTGCGACTGCAGAGACACCAAACCCGACGCGCGTTTCGGCACGAAGGCATTCCTGCCGAAACGCGTGTCAGGTTTGGTGTCTCTGCAGTCGCAGGAGCATATACACATAGGTAAGCGGCTCTGTCTCTGATTTGCGGCCATACACATGGCCTTTTCATTGTTATTGCATTATATACATTGACTTCAGGCAGTGATACAGCAACAGTATTATGTTACCTCATGTGAATATACCTATTGATTGCATTGCCTTGGTCTGCATACAATATGATATTCTGTCTCCCCATGTGACTTCTGCCTGCAGGACACTTTTTTGCTTTGCATGGTTCTATTTTAACTATTTACTTTGTGTATATCTATGTCGAATAAAGTTGTTTCATATTTTCACAAATCTAAGTGTTAATTGACCTTCATTTATAGGCTAGACCTGTTGTATTATAGGTCAATGCACCAAGTTGATACTTGGTTTTACATCAAACCAGTTGCTTCTGGACGTAAGCAACAACAATTGGTTTGTTCCTGAATGTACCAATAGGTTATATACTATTAGATAAGAATAAGTTGTTTGAAAAGTTAGTGTCCATTTAAAATGTCAAAAATTTAACTGGGTTGTATAAAAGAAAAGCTTTTCATGGAAATTTTGAGTTTTTCCTTTCTTGAATAAAAGAAGCAATGATAGCCACATGTAGTTGAACATACACTATATGACAAAAGCATTGGAACACATTACACCTACAGTAGATTTTATGACATCCCATTCTAAATCCATAGGCATTAATTTTGAGTTGCTCCTCCCTTTGCAGCTAAAACGTTACAGCTGACACAATGCGGTCAGGCAGATAACGTTAAACAAACATAGACTCATCCATCGGATTACTAGATAGAGAAGGGTGATTTGTCACTTCACAGAACACTTATTCACTGTTTCACAGTCCAGTGGCAGCGTGCTTTACATCCCTCCGTCTGACGCTTGGCATTGTTCTTGGTGATGTAAGGCTTGCATGCACCTCAACACTCTGCAACTCCGCTTTGTAACTTTACGTGGTCTGCCTCTTCGTGGCTGAGTTCCTTAACGCTTCCACTTTGCAATAATACCACTCACAGTTTATTGTGGAATATCTAGGAAAGAAGACATTTCACAAACTGACTTGTTGCAACAGTGGCATCCTATTACAGGACCACGCTCGAATTCAGTGAGCTCTTTAAAATGAACCATTCATTCACAAATGTTTGTAAAGGTAGACAGCATGGCTAGGTGCTTGTAGAAGGGCTCGTAATCTCATGGGTTGACTGGCTATTGTTGTCCACTCTTACTACATCATTTATGTTAGGGTCACTAGGGTTATGCCTAGTTTGCCCTAACTTTCTCTTATATTAACGTTAATCTACTCGTCGGGCCGTGTAATACCACCTTAAGTATGGGCCTTCATTCCGTCATAGAGCTTACCAAAGGGGAGTCCCTCTCAGTCACTCCATTTGCTGTGACCACATGATCAGCAGGACGAGAATGCTCATACGACAATTTTCTGCCACTCACGACGAGCATACTTATCCTGCGTCCTGAACCAGTTAATTGCTCATATTGTTATCTTGTTTATATGTTAATTATAACTTATATGTTTGACATTTAGCAGTTCAATGTCTTCCTCTACTATGAGGATAAGTGCACTTTCAATGTGTCTTACCTTATGCATCACTACAGATGAAGTGCTCCAGAACGGTAGACTAGTAAGTGAGTCTGGGAATATGGCCAGTCTCTCATCACATCTCTTTTTCGTTCCCTCTATAGATGTAATCTTCCATTTTCTTGCTATACATACTTTTATTATAGATCAATATGCATTGCCAGATCACCTGCAGATTCACACGTCACAGCCAAAATGAAATCTTTTGAAAACCGCTGTCATTTGCTGTCATTAGTGGCAAAAAAAATGCATTTTGGCTATGACCAGGCTGCAGCTCCACTGTATTTGTAACATGGCAGACAATGAGAATAACTTCTTGTTAGTGAAGGAGATGTCTGCAGTACAAATAGTTGAGCTTTTGAAGCTTTTGTAAGTACAGAAGGCTCCACAAAGGTATTGCACATGAGGATTTAAGAGCACTGTAAACTTTAGTTTTCACTAATGTGAACTTCCAACATAAAACTGATAAGGCCTTGTTAACATCTACATTAGTTCCGTTAGGAACCTTCATTACAGTTTCCATAGTTTTTGCCAGACAAAATAGCTCAGCATGCAGTCAATTGGTTCTGTTGGCCGCTGTTGGTGTCCGACATGCAGCGCATCTAGTGTTTCCATTTTTCCTGTTGCTCTGCTCCTATGATGGAGCAGAACATCGTAACCCAGAACGCAGATGTGAACCCGGCCTTACTCTATTTATAAGTCAAATTCAATTGCTGTTGTTATTTGATTCATTAATAACCACAGAAATTTAAACCAAGCTTAAAAAATATAATAGGACTAAATAATTTCATGCCTAAACTGCATACTGTATCTGCATACGGTACTCTTTTCAATAAGTGACATCCTGTATCCATCATTTCCTCTATAAACTCCAACAGTTACCATAGCTAAATAAACATTTGTGCTAGTTGATGGAAATGACTTTAGGAAATTACCCTACCGAAGGTTTAATAGTAGCTACCATTACCAAGGTACAAATGAATGAGCAATATATAACTGAACTTCATCAACTCCTAACGGAATTTAGAGGGAATTAGAATGAAGCCCATTTTAGGAGGGGGAATAAGTCCCTTTTTATTGTTTTCCTTGTACAGTATGTAGCAGAGAGGCCACTACAATATTGGAAGTGTGTCTTTTGCTCAAAAATCTGTGTATTTTTATAGAAACAAGAAAGTTTGCATTGGAGGTATTATTGTTCTATCACAGTTTTGTCTACAACACATTAAATGGCCCTGGTTGCTAGAGTGTACTGGTCTTGGGCTGTGATGCAGCAGTGAGGACCATAGGTGTGTAGGTCTGATAAAAACTTATTTATTATTTTGTCCACAACATTTTTAGGCTGGGCACAATGTTCTATGGAACTAGGGGACTGTTCACATCAGCGTCACACTTACGTTCATTGTTCATGGGCTCCGGTGAATCCATGAACGGAAAGCCAAATGGAAACCATAGCTTCCGTTTGCTTTACCAGTGATTAAAATGGTAATTCTTCCGTTGTAATTGGTTTCCATTTGTTTGCGTTCCGTAAGGTTTCCGTTTTTGTAGCGGAAACAATATCGTAGTCGAATACAGCCTAAAAGGCCGGAAGTGTAATGTGAGATGATACTGTCATTGTTTTAACCCCTTAGTGACCACCAATACGCCTTTTCACGCCGGTCACTAAGGGGGCTTAAGCTAGGCCTTTTCACGGCAGCCTAGTCTAAGTCCTGCACGGGTGTCCCGTGGCAGGCTGGAGGAGGTGCTCGGGTGTCTAATGACAGCCCGGCTCCTGCTCTAATGGTAGCGATCAAAGTTTACTTAGATCACGGCCATTTAACCTCTTAAATGCTGCGGTCAATAACGACCGCTGCATTTAAGTCGTTTACAGAGGGAGGGAGCTCCCTCTGTCACCTATCGGCAGCCAGAAAATGCAGTCAAGCAGGGGCACATCCTAATAGATTGCGTGTCAGTTTTACACTGACAGGCATATACTAAGTATACCAAAGCATTATAGCAGCGATCAAAAGATCACATAGCGAAGTCCCCTTGTAGGACAAAAAAAATAAGTAATAAATGTTAAATAAAAATTATTAATAAAGATTACAGTTAAAATGTTTTACCATTAAAAAGTGGATTTATTTAGTAAAAGTGTAAAAATGAAATAAAATTTACCATACATGGTATTGCCACGACCGTAATGACCCAAACAATAAAGTTAACATGTAATGTAGATCGCATGGTGAACACCGTAAAATAAAAATGCAAAAAACGATGGCGGAATTGTTATTTTTTTACATTGCCCCCCAAAAAAGTAATAATAAAAGTTAATCAATAAGTCCCATGTACCACCCAAAATGTCTCGTCCCGCAAAAAACAAGCCCACATATAACTAAATTGATGGAAAAATAAAAAAGTTATGGCTCTTGGAAAGCGACGATGCAAAAACAAATAATTTCAGTTCAAAAGTATTTTTATTGTGCAAAAGTAGTAAAACATAAAAAACCTATACATATGTTGTATCGCCGTAATCGTACTAACCCATAGAATAAAGGTAACATGTTAGTTATGGCGCACTGTAAACGGCGTAAATTTAAACCAATGGCAGAATTGCTTTTTCCCCCAAGAAAGTTAATAAAAGTTAATTAAAAAAATGATATCTACCCCAAAATGGTGCCATTAAAAAGTACGACCAATCCCACAAAAAAGTCCTCATACAGCTATGTCTACGTAAAAATAAAAAAGTTATAGCTCTTTAAATGCGACGATGGAAAAAGGAGAAAGATTGCTTGGTCATTAAGGCCTAAAATAGGCTGGTCACTAAGGGGTTAAAGTGTAAAGTTTAATCAATTTTATGTTTAGTTGGAGGCTTGATGGCCTGATATTTTATTTAACCACTTCCTGGACCAGGACATACATGTACATTGGAGGCGCATGGTAGTTCCTACACTTGGGCATACATGTACATTCCCAACGTGATGGCAGTTGTGATTGACACCCTCTCATAATAAGAATCTTTATTTATACAGCGCCAATATATTCCTGCAGCGTTTTACAATTCAGAGGGAGAATGAAAAAACAAATTAGACATTAGAGAGTAACAAACTAATGATCTAAGAGCTTACAATCTATGAGGAAATAGGGGTGAGTACAAGTTTTAAAAAATGGTCCAGCCATCTTTTGTACAAAATAAGGTGCACTAACTGCGGAGATAGGAGGTTTCTGCAATTTTTCAATTTTTCAACAAGGGAAGCCGGCCTGCTTTAATCTGTCACTGTGACGCCTGACCCTATGACTGGATTTCACCTTTCAATACATGTAGACTAACTGTTTTAATGACCACCAGGCTGTCCAGTGATTATTATATACTTTAGGCTACAGACAGACATATTGCATAAATAAAATATAAAATATACAATATATGCAATTAATTTAAAGAAATTAAATGCATGAAATAAAAGGTCGCATAACAAAAAAATGTCTCATACATATTTGGTAGCACCATAACTTTAACAAACTCTGAAATACATCTAACATTATTTATGGCAAACAGTGGACAGACTAACAATTTAAAAAAAAACAAAAACAAAACAATTTATTTTTGCATTTTCCCCAAAATATAAACTCATATTAATTAAACATTCATTTATCTTTACCCCAACAAACTTGTCTGACAAATGGCTTCACAGAGATACAAGGATGTAAAAAAGAATTAAAAATAAAAATTGAAGAATGTGGAAGCGAAAAATAAAGATACTTCTGGTATTTATGGTCTGAATTATCATAAACAAGTTAATAATTTGTTTTTAATTCTGCTGTACAATTCACAGATCCAACATCTACACAGCTAATAGAAGTAGAAAAATAATATTAAAACTTAACTTTTATTAATAGATATGTCATTCAAAATTAAATGTGAAAGAAACCTACACAAGTCTGTGCACAAAACTGTGAATGGCAACCTTGACCTCTGTCCTTTACCTAAAAGGTCCTGATTCGGCCCTACAGACTATTTGGGGTAAACCAATTGACACCAAATAAAAAGAAAAAAGGAGAAGGTATGGTAAAACCAGGTAATGGGAAAAGATAGACAAAACGGGCACATCTAACAATAGATATCCAAAAATGTATGGAATAAAGAACAACGTGATATTGCTTTTGACCTCAGTACATGATGTTGTGCTGAGGTTTCACCTGGATTTTATAATGTCAGCTCTCCTAAATGGAGTGACATTTTCTTTTATTCTGATATGTAAGAAAACTGGTCTTTTTTGTGTTTGTACCACAGGAGATGACAACCACCTGACTAACTGTCCCCCTTCCGGATGTTTTGTATTGTTCAATAGTTTCCTCAAAATTATAAAGTATTATATTCCCCAATGTTCTCCACATATGGCTGTTTGACTCCCTGTATGCAGCTCCCCAACTGCAGATACTATTGTAGACTAGTGGCACCATGGATGTCCTTGCACTATTGAACATTGGTACTCGGGTGAAAACCATATCAATGGCAGTTAACACAAGGGTAAAAGCCAAATCACTTGGTCATATCTGTATTAGATTTTTTTTTTACCTTTTAATATACAATGTGGCTTAAAGGAACAGTGTCATCACAAATTATTTTTTTATATGTTAAAGATGTTAGTGCTTTATTAAAAACGTTTATATTCATTTGTGTGTTTGTGTTTTACTTTTTCTTATTTTTACACTTTTTCTTCCCTATGGGGGCTGCCATTTTTTGTTCCATTTCTGTGTGTGTCGATTAACGACACATACAGACATGGAATACGGCAGCCACAGTCCCATAGGGACTGCGAACGGCTCCCGTCCCATTGACTGCAGTGTACGGCGTCTGTGTGGGAACTGCGCATGCGCCGCTCCCACACAGTCCTATTCGAAATTGGCGCCGTCCGGCGCCATTTTCCTGTGGACCGGAAGTCGCGGCCGGACAGTAATATTACTACTTCCGGTCGCGGCTTCCGGATTTGTGCACTTGCACCAGCGGCAGCAAACGGAGCGGACGGGCCGGAGGGAGCCACGGCGGCAGGAGCAGGTAAGAGATTTCAATGTATGTTCGTGTTTGTATGTGTTTACTACTGTATGTAAACCTACTACACTGTGGGTTAGCTCAAAAAATGGCGACACACAGTGTAGGAGGTTACACCGTTCAAACCCCTCGTTTATCCCGGCACTAGCCAGGATAAAGGAGGGGGGGATGCTGAGAGCTCACTAGAGCGAGGGCTTTTAACCCAATGTTGCAATGCTGCAATTTTGGGAACAGCTCCATCTAGTGACCAAAAATGGGTAGTATTATAAATTAGAAATAATTTATATTTCCTGGCTCGTGCAAAAAAAAATAAAAAAATTTGAACAATGTTTAATCACCCACACACTAAATGTTTAATTTTTTTTAAAAAAACATGTTTTTCTGGCAACACATTCCCTTTAACACAGTCTGTCAAATCCAGAAGTGGCTCATGAACTAGTAAAGTATTCTCCTCTGATGTAACACATTTTCTTCCAAATGCATACTAAATACTTCGATGTCTTAGAATACAAGATGTCTAGGCAATAATCTCTCGCTACAACTCTACCGCAATACCAGACACAGCCCATGGACAGACTATGAAGTCCTGGACAACCCTTTTAGAAAATATATATAATTTTGTGTTCATTTTTTTATTTTTTATAGAGTGCTGTACATATTTGTTTCAATGCTTTCTGATCTTTTAACAAAATGTAATTTTGAAAAAAAAAATTCACTTAGTTTTTGAATAATTACTGTATTTATTTTAAGAGTACCTATCATTACAAAAGCAGCACAATACCTTCTATTGCAGCTGTAAGTGCATATTAGACGTGGACAAGCCAGAAATGTTCTGCCTAACTAGCATGTGTTGAGTCTTTTTCATTCTATCTTGTCTTTTTGGTAGACGCACAGTGGGTGGGCTGTTCCCGGTGTGATGAAAAGGCTGTGCTGTTCCCTGAGCTAATCAGATGTTTCCTGACTCCTGTACCCCCTCATGCTGGGTCTCTGAAAATTTGAGAGAGAGAAGCTGCAGCTGCCTCCCCTTCCACCCTGTCCACTACTTTTGTTTTTACACTAGTAAGATTTTTAAATTATTGAGGAGGTTTCTGAATAGACTGCAGGCAGAGAAAGGTAACCTACATGTCCAATAAGATATATTAAAAATATTCATATATTTACCTCCTTACCGACATTTCACATAAATGTACATCATAATTGGTAGGAGGGGAATATGGAGCGGGCTCACAGGCTTAGCCCACTCCATAGGCCATGGGTGTCAGCTGGGTATTAAAATGTTATGACTTTTGGAAGATGGGGAGGAAAAAAATAAAAAAATTGGCTGCAGAAGCAAGGGGTTAAATGCATTACATCTGTATACACAAAAGAAATCTAACGATCATATGCTTTCAGGACTAAAGTTATGCAACAACCTTATCACCCATATGAAAAGGTAAGTGCACCCCTAAATATGCAGTTTGGTATAGGAAGCCCCTTTCCATATGCCTTATTAGGACATGAAGAGGTAAGAAGGGGTCAGCTGAGCAGAAAGCTGATACAAAAAGCAGCTCTTACCATTGTCATCAAAGAATATCATTGGTCGCCCATAAACTGCAAATAAAATTTAGTGAGACTGCTCACTAAAAAAAAGGCTTATCCAAACTGGAGAATCCCCTCACGCATGAAGAAATGAAGCCTCACTGTAAGGGCTTGTCCACACGTAATGGAATTGCTGCAGAAAATTTCTGCAGCAATTCCGTTGAAAGTAGCAGACTTTCCGCTGTGGCAAAAATGCTCAATTTCCTGCGGTTTTGACTGCAGAAAATGGTGCGTATTTTGCGGCGTTTTTTTATAATGCTGGGAGATGGTGATATCTCCTTGAAAAACGCAGCAAATCTGTCCACTTTCCGCAGCAGGAATCGACATGATGCGATCTGAAAAATATGCACCGCAGGTCAATTTCTGCTCGGAATATTTACGTAGCGGGTGGATGAGATTTGTTAAATCTCACCCACTTTTCTGCTACTGTATTCTGCTGCATATTTGCTGTCCGCAAAATACGCCGCAATTACGCTGCGTGTGGACTAAGGGTTGAAAAACAAGTATCTCATTTGTTTTTAATATTTACAGTAACCTTGTTGAAGTGAAGGTTATAGGTAAGATGTATTAATTATTTTAATAACTATGCCGCAAATAAAGATATTGGTATATTTACGCACCCCTTTACATTTAAAAAGACATATGTGCAATCATCCATCCAATAACTTAGTTTACGCTATTCCCCCAGAATTAGAACTGTTAGTCAAACAATCCAAGGCAATCGAAGAAATTTTTTTTATGAATCCTTTATTTATTAACATACAAATCCATCCAAATAATAAGAGTATTGATTAGAAAGATAACACTGACTACTACAAGGAGTATTGATCACCCTGGACCTTTGTATGCAGTACAAAGTGACAGAACAATGCATTTTAGCATATGACCATTAAACCTCATGAAATATTATAGACTTTATATATTATCAGCAAGATAGTCTATTTACAATGTAGTGGACAACCCCCTATTGGGTTATTACATTAATTATACCAACAGTACTAATGTTAGATCTGGTGCTTTTTATATTAGAGAAACCGATGACAAAAGTCCAGGAGGACCGAAATGCCCTGCACTATTGAGTGGTATCTCTTTAATCAATATCAATTTTGATTTGGATGGATATAAGTGTTCATAATAAATTATTCATAATTAGGCATCAGTATTTGTATGAGTGCCTAGCATTATTTGACTGATTGATACGATTTGGCAGAATTTTCCCAGGACACCTGTTTTCCCAGGGCACATGTTCCTTAATGGAGTGCCATCTAGTGCTTCATAAATTGCAAATATGGAGATTTATGCACAGATACTTATGTACTATGTAGCCCACTGCAATAAATGAATCATTAAATAAGAAATAAAGAATTCGTTAGGCTCTGTTAACATCTACAACCAGGGTTCCGTTTGGAACGTCCATTGGAAATACCATCAGATTTAGCAAGAATAACACAGCATGCATCGCTATTCTTCCCAGCAAAATGATGGAAACAATTATGGAACCACAATGGACCCCATTATAAGTCAAAGGGGTGCGTCGGACGCCATTAGAATCCTATGTACAACGGTTCCGGCAAAGCGTAGTCGTTTCCATTATGAACAGAAGCCACAACACAAATGTGAACAGAGCCTTATTCAGTACTTATACTTTTGTAGATTATCTACAAGCATTGTTGAGGGTGGGGAGCAATGATATTTCGCCATTTATTAAATCACTATTTTACAGAATACCCCGAGAAGATTTATTTCTCAAACTGATCTGTAATTAGAAACAGCAGAGTACTGAAAGTGTTAACAAAACAGCACATGATATATATATATTTTTTTAAATGAATCTTGTAATAAACACTGTCCACATAGCCGTAGCTTTATGAATAGCAGCTATCTGGATGCTGTGCTAATTCCGTGATGAAAAATACCTTTCTGTAAAATGTATAATTACCCTCTGCCACTCTTCCATCTCCTACGGTTTCTCATCTTCTCCAATAATGGAGAACAGACGAACAGAAGTTAAAAATAAAGGGCTTTTAACAATGTAGCAGCCCGCACATAATGTACATATAATGATGATCCTGTGAAGGCCCATTATTTCCACCCTCTTGCTATTTGCTGCAGAGGCAGAGTTGCTATGTTTAAGACTGCTGAAAAATAAGAAGAAACAGAGAAGCTTGGTTCTGCCAAATGAATCACAGAAGAGCAATCCAGTGGTTGACAAGACAGCATATCTCTAACAATCAATGTCTATCTTTTAATTTTCGAGAGTTCTGACAAAACCATTAATCCTTTTCATAAAAAAAACAAATGTATGCATTATAAAACGGGGAATCAACTGCAAGCCGGCCATTATAGATTAATTATTTACTTATCTAATAATTTCTAAACTTATGAAAATACTTTCTAACTCACGCAATACTGCTTGCCTCCAGTACCAAAAGGACTGTGTCAACACTAGGCAGCAATGATGTATAATTTGGATAATGTTACATCACTATGGATGTTACGCCAATGAGGCCTAGTGTTTACACAGTCGAGATGGGGAAAAGAAGAATTCAGTAGTTCTGTACGGGAACAGAATGTTAATGGAAAATATATTACAAATCTTTTTTCTTTTGTATTTTTACAACTTCCCCAAATTTGGGGGATTTCTCCTATTGTCAGATAAGCCCTTTAAGACTTATTTTAGTACAAGAGCAGTTTTTGCACTGTACTGATGAGAAGTTATTATCGCTATGATTATTTTATATAAATATTGTCATATAGGCCATCACTACATTACATTCTGAATTAGCCCATTTTAAAGAAGCAGCTAATGGTAAAGGTATCACCAGGGCTGGCTTTAGGTTGGATGGCGCCCTGTGCGGGACTCTCTATTGCCGCCCCTTACACAAACCACAAATTAACCACATATATAGACACGCACATACTGGAACATATATACTGTACATACATAAAGACAGATATCTAGACATACAGGCAAATATACAAACACACATTCTGGAATATATCCATACATACAGGTAAATATATAGACGTACAAACACATATATATATATACACACACACACACACACACACACACACACACACACACACACACACACACACACACACACACACACACACACACAGACAGGAACATATACAAATACATAAAAGGCACATATATGCAAGCACAAAGACACATTCACAAACAGACCCATATATACTTACACAGGCAGATATTTACACAGTACAGATAATGTAGTAGATTTCACATGCAGTCCTATGTAACAACACAGATAACACAGTGACAACTCTCTGAGTACAGATAATGTAGTAGTGTTACCTGCAGTCCTATGTAACACCGCTGATAACAAACAGGGATAACTCTGAATAAAGATAATGTAGTAGATGTTACCTGCAGTCCTGTGTAACACTGCTGATAACAAACAGTGATAACTCTCATGCAGTGCACTTCCAAATTGGAGATACACTTTAAAAATATTATTTCCATTATTTAATTGCCATACATTTGTTAACGTTTTATAGATGACCACATATGAAAATGTGGTGTTTCCCTTAAGGGCAGAAGGGTATATAAGGGACAGCAGAGTATATAAGGGCAGCAGTGTATATAAGGGGCAGAAGGGTCTATAAGGGACAGCAAGGTATGTAAGGGACAGCAGGGGATAAGAGGCAGCAGAGTATATAAGGGGCAGCAGAGTATATAAAGGGCAGCAGGGTATATAATGGGCAGCAGAGTATATAAGGTGCAACAGAGTATATAAGGGGCAGCATAGTATATAAGTGGCAACAGGGTATATAATGGGCAGCAGAGTATAGAAGGGGCAGCAGAGTATATAAGGGGCAGCAGGGTATATAGGGGCAACAGGGTATATAGGGGCAGCAAAGTATATATTGTCAGCAGGTTATATAGGGAAAATAGGGCATACAGGGGGCAGCAGGATATATAAGGTGCAGCAGGGTACAAAATTGGCAGCGGGGTATATAGAGGGAGCAGGGTATATAAAGGCAGCAGGGTATATAGAAGACAAAAGGGTTATATAGGGGCAGCAATGTATATAGGGGCAGCAGGGTGTATATGGGGCAGCAGGGTATAAAGGTGCAGCAGGGTATATAAGGGGCAGCAGGGTATATAATGGGCATCAGGGTATATAGGAGGCAGTAGGGTTTATAAGTGGCAGCAGGATATAAAGGGACAGCAGGGAATATAGGGGCAGCAGAGTATATAGGGGGCAGCAGGGTATATAGGGGCCAGCACAGATATCTTCATTTTATCTGTTCTACTTTAATATTGAACACACACTTTTACAAAGAGACATAAAACACATGCAGACACATATACACACACACACACACACACACACACACACACACACACACACACACACACACACACACACACACACACACACACACACACGCGCACACATACACACTGTAACATATACACATATAAACACAGAGATTCATACTGTATCCTCACACATATGCACACGGAGACACACAGACACACAGTCACACATAGACACCCACCACCTCTCCTTGCTGACAGGATCACAGGCTTCTTGCAGAACAGCCTGTGGGTGGAGCTTCCTCATCTTCTCTTGCTCCTCAGCTCTTATTTACTCCGTGTGTGTAACTAAGAGCAGGGGACAGAGTAGAGGCAGAGCCCAGTGGCGCCCCCACATGCTGGGAGGGTGCAGTGCCCTGTGCACTTGCACAGGTCGCACACCCCTAAGGTCAGCCCTGGGTATCAGATGTTACTTGCCACTACTCCCAATGGCCAGTCGTAGTAAACTTTCTACATTCTGCTTTCTGTCTTCATGTTCTTTCAAGAGCACATATTTATTTTCTCACTGCATGGTGGTATTATTTAGTCACTGTTTGGTGGTGTTATTTAGCCACTATATGATGGTATTATTTAGTTATCCTATAGTGGTATTATTTAGTTACTGTTTGGTGTTATTTAGTCACGGTATAGGGGTGTTATTTATTATTTAGTCCCAGTATGGGAGTGTTATCTAGTCACGGTATGGGGTAATTATTCAGTCAGGGTATAGCGCTGTTATCTACTAATGGTATGGCGGTAATATTTAGTCACTGTATTTATAATTATTTGGTGTAGGGCTAATCTATGTATACAGATTCCAGATTCTGGTACAGCATAGTGTGCCTTGTATTTTCCAACCTAGCACATGAGTTTTCAGGAACACAGTTCACACCATTGAACACCGGGACCCGGCTGTGCGATAGGCAACCATGTCTTGTCTAAATTTCACTGAGCAACATTTACATTATTTACTCATGCCAAATCTCCCTGTTTATGAAGGGAGATATGCTGCAGGCAACCATAATATTTTGTTCTGCATAAACGATATGATCACCGATGAACAAGCGTTTGCTCGTTCATCGGCTGTTCATTTTCCTTTTTAGTCAGGGCAATGATCGGGAATGAGCATTCATATGGACAATCGTTTTCCCGATCATTGGCCCGTGTAAAAGGCCCTTAACCCTACAGAACCCTATACTATATTGATGTCTGAATGGCCTTTCCTTTACACACAACTTTTGTGCATTTTTTGGAATAAAAAATAATCTGCCAGTTATTTTTTTTGACCACACATATTTTTATACATGTTAATAAGATCACCTCTAAGGCGTCTTTATTACAAACTGAACAAGTCAAAATATTAAAGTAGTTTTCCCATCAGAGCATTTATGACATATCCACAGGATATTTCAAAGAAGTAGTAGGACAACAGCACGCGTCTTCAAATCATCAAAGTGGTTTTATTGTCAAGACATCCTAACATCATGTCTAAAAACATCGTTATAAATAGGTGAATACAAATAATCACATGGTCCATTCCAACCAGTGAAAATCGTGAACCCGATCTCCCGGTCTCCTACTGCACCAATTTTACAAGGTATGTCAAATACATTTGCATACATCAATGAAGATGCGTTGAGGATTGTACAGAGTGCAACGTATGATTCAGCGTTTCTAAGTACTCCATCAATGGATGCCCTAAAGAGGCAATATGAAAGTGAAGCTAAAAGAAAGATTTCACTGGAGTTACATCTATCCACACTATTGGAGTACTACAAGGCACAGAGAATCCCCATAGGCTTAAAGGAACAGTGTCATCACACATTTTTTTTTAATATGTTAAAGATGTTAGTGCTTTATTAAAAACGTTTATATTTATTTGTGTGTTTGTGTTTTACTTTTTCTTATTTTTACACTTTTTCTTCCCTATGGGGGCTGCCATTTTTTTGTCCATTTCTGTATGTGTCGATTAACGACACATACAGACATGGAATACGGCAGCCACAGTCCCATAGGGACTGCGAACGGGTCCCGTCCCATCCACTTCTGTGTACGCCGTCTGTGTGGGAACTGCGCATGCGCCGCTCCCACACAGTCCAATTTGAAATGCGCGCCGTCCGGCGCCATTTTCCTGTGGACCGGAAGTCGCGGCCGGACAGTACTTACATCGACTTACCTGCTAACGCCGATGCTGCTGTAGAATCAACTGAAGCCTCTGGTGCCGGTGTCCTCGCTCGTCTGACACGATGCAGGACCTGTGAGTGACGTCACAGCGTGATCTCTCGAGAACACGCTGTGTCTGCACTGCCAGAAGCTGGGCGTTCTGAAGAGAAGTGGATGATACTTCTCATCAGAGCGCCCAGCTAGTAAAAGTATTAAAAACGCCCCGATGTACGCACCTAATACACGCCCACTTGGACTTTTACTTTTAAACACACCCACTTGGACTTTTGCAAGCCTCATTTGCATAACTACAAAAATGGTCATAACTTGGCCAAAAATGCTCGTTTTTTAAAAATAAAAACGTTACTGTAATCTACATTGCAGCGCCTATCTGCTGCAATAGCAGATAGGGGTTGCAAAATCTGGTGACAGAGCCTCTTTAAAATAATCTTTTCTAAAGAAAATGATACTGTCTGTGATAAAATTGATTCTAATTCTATGTTTCAGTCTAACAAATTAGGTCTTAGACCAACTAGTACATACAGTGAAGGAAATAAGTATTTGATCCCTTGCTGATTTTGTAAGTTTGCCCACTGTCAAAGACATGAGCAGTCTAGAATTTTTAGGCTAGGTTAATTTTACCAGTGAGAGATAGATTATATTAAAAAAAAACAAAACAGAAAATCACATTGTCAAAATTATATATATTTATTTGCATTGTGCACAGAGAAATAAGTATTTGATCCCTTTGGCAAAGAAGACTTAATTCTTGGTGGCAAAACCCTTGTTGGCAAGCACAGCAGTCAGACATTTTTTGTAGTTGATGATGAGGTTTGCACACATGTTAGATGGAATTTTGGCCCACTCCTCTTTGCAGATCATCTGTAAATCATTAAGATTTCGAGGCTGTCGCTTGGCAACTCGGATCTTCAGCTCCCTTCATAAGTTTTCGATGGGATTAAGGTCTGGAGACTGGGTAGGCCACTCCATGACCTTAATGTGCTTCTTTTTGAGCCACTCCTTTGTTGCCTTGGCTGTATGTTTCGGGTCATTGTCGTGCTGGAAGACCCAGCCACGAGCCATTGTCACTCAGGATTTGACGGTACATGGCTCCATCCATTCTCCCATTGATGCGGTGAAGTAGTCCTGTGCCCTTAGCAGAGAAACACACCCAAAACATAATGTTTCCACCTCCATGCTTGACAGTGGGGACGGTGTTCTTTGGGTCATAGGCAGCATTTCTCTTCCTCCAAACACGGCGAGTTGAGTTAATGCCAAAGAGCTCAATTTTAGTCTCATCTGACCACAGCACCTTCTCCCAATCACTCTCGGAATCATCCAGATGTTTATTTGCAAACTTCAGACGGGCCTGTACATGTGCCTTCTTGAGCAGGGGGACCTTGCGGGCACTGCAGGATTTTAATCCATTACGGCGTAATGTGTTACCAATGGTTTTCTTGGTGACTGTGGTCCCAGCTGCCTTGAGATCATTAACAAGTTCCCCCCGTGTCGTTTTGTAGCCCATTCCAGCCTTGTGCAGGTCTATGATCTTGTCCCTGACTTCCTTAGAAAGCTCTTTGGTCTTGCCCATGTTGTAGAGGTTGGAGTCAGACTGATTAATTGAGTCTGTGGACAGGAGTCTTTTATACAGGTGACCATTTAAGACAGCTGTCTTTAATGCAGGCACCAAGTTGATTTTGAGCGTGTAACTGGTCTGCAGGAGGCTGAACTCTTAATGGTTGGTAGGGGATCAAATACTTATTTCTCTGTGCACAATGCAAATAAATATATATAATTTTGACTATGTGATTTTCTTTTTTTTTTTTTATATATATAATCTATCTCTCACTAAAGTATCAAATACTTATTTCCTTCACTGTATATACCTCCCTCTAGCCCAGTTATTGACACATTTTCCAAGATTGTGCTAGATGAGATTAGGATATTGAAAGAGACCACCATTCATGATACAAGGATTAATTTGAATCTTACAAACAAGGAAAGTAAGGCTTTGAAGGAACTTATGAGTAATAAGGAGATTACCATAAAGCAGGCCGACAAAGGTGGGGCCACGGTCATTTTGGATAGCATTAAATATGAATCTGAGATCTATAGTCAACTGGCAGATAGTGATATATCAATTGCTACCTAGAGACCCTAAGTCAGAGTTACTGAAAGAGATTAAAGGGATTATTGATGTTGCAGTGGAACAAGGTATTATTGACCAACAACTAGGGAAGTTTCTGAAGGTGGAGGAACCAATCACTCCAATATTATATACACTGCCTAAGATTCATAAAAATTTGCATGCCCCCCCGGGTAGACCAATTGTGTCGGGGAGAGGTTCAATTTTTAACAATATCGCGATTTTTCTGGATAAAGTCCTGAGAGAACATGTTTTGAAGGCCTCGTCTTATATCAAAGACACAACAGATTTTTTGAATAAATTACAGCACATTGAGTCTAGGGGTCCCATACTACTTGTATCATTTGATATTATATCCTTGTATACTAGCATTGAACACAATAGAGGTTTAAGGGCAGTAGAGAAATGTCTCGCCAGCACCGGATGTGACCCAGGGTGTAGACGTTTCATCCTCCAGCTGCTGGAGCTGGTACTAGGGAGGAATTATTTCCTCTTTGGTGACCAGTTCTACCTACAGCTAAGGGGGACGGCGATGGGGTCCAATGTTGCCCCAACGTATGCGAACATCTTTATGTCCCCCTTTGAGGAGGAGCATGTCTACTCCTCCCCATACATGGGCCACATCCGCTGCTGGTGGAGATTTATTGATGACATTTTTGTCATATGGGAGGGTGATAGGTTGTGTCTAGATCAATTTCTGTTGGAACTTAACACTCATATTCCAGCTCTTCAATTTACCATGGTTTGCTCTGACCGAGAGTTAACATTTTTGGACACATTGGTACAATGGAAAGATGGAATATTCTCCACAGATTTATTTGTGAAACCCACAGACAGAAATAATCTCCTCCTATATAGCAGTAACCATCCTAGACACATGATTGAGTCTTTACCATGGAGTCAACTGCTAAGAGTAGATAGAATTGTGTCAGACACCACACAAAAACAAATTAGGTTGACTCAGATGTGTAATAAATTTAAGAGGAGAGGTTATCCTAGGAATCTTGTGCAGAAACATAAGGATAGACTAGATAATAGTTTGGAGTCCAAAATTAAGAGTACACAAGCTGAACGTATACCGTTCATCTCAACCTTTGGCAATTTGAGTGGTCGCATAGGTAATATTCTACGTAAGAATTGGCCAATAGTGTCGAAGGGGCATAATGAGATTGACACGTTGAGAACACCACCTATTATGTCTTATCGGAGGACTAAGAATATCAGAGACACATTGGTTAAGTCAGACGTGGGTAGCAGGAAGAAAAACACACAATCACTACTTTGCCCCCCCAAGAATGGAAATTTTCCGTGTTTGAATTGTTGCAATTGCAATAATATTTTGAAAGGGAATAAATTTCAGCACCCATATACTGGGAAGATCTTTAATATTGGACATAGGTTTACGTGTAATTCAGATTTCGTTGTGTATATGATCACATGTCCCTGTTCATTAATTTACATAGAAGAGACGACTATGCCGATTAAATTGAGAATTAATAAGCATAAGAGTACAATCAGGAAGAAAATTATGGAACTTCCATTACCTAGGCATTTTATTGAGAAAAAACATCAGTCAAATCAACTGAGATTTAGGGTAATAGATTGTGTCCCGATACTCAGGAGGGGAGGGGATAGACAGAAGCTATTGAAAAAGAAGGCATTACGTTGGATCTTTGAATTAGATTCCCTACACCCCAGAGGCTTGAATCTAGAATATAAGATAATACCTGGACTCTGAGATCCCATTGCTGTTTTTAACATTTTTTAATGGGTGATTTCTTGGATAAATTTAATTGCATCTATTTTTCATCATCTTGTTTTCATGATGTTTTTTTTAAACGTGTTCTGAATATTTCTTACAGTTTAAGAATATTCTTGATGGAGGCTTATTCACCACACCCCAGCGGATATATGACCAGAATGAAGATCGTAATGGCTCCTCTTATGTTTTCATCCATCGGGAGTTTTTGTGCATTGTTTTTGAGGTTGGAGGGACCATAATAGGGAGGTCATGGATGATGATGGATCATCATTCTATAATCTTGTTTTTTTGCGGTATAACTGTCTGATGTACTTCGTCGGACAGGTATTACGAGCATTCCCCAAAAAGTTTTTTGGTCACTCTAGTGATCTAATTTATGTAGGCGATTTAACACATTAGATTATTTGATAATATTATCACTTCGTGATCTATATTATGAAGTAGTAATAAGCTGACCTCTTTTCCCTTTTTTTCTGACTCTTCGGAGACCTAGTCACATGTGACTTATCGTCACCTAGTGAAGGCGTCTATAACAACCGAATTGAGTTTGCCTCAAGTTGCTTAGACATATAGCTACATTTCGATGGATTCTCACTATGATTGAGGATATTATTAGATCTACGTATATCCGATTGTGATTCTTTGTGATCATATGCTGGTTTCTATGTGTGCAGTAGAGACGACTGATTGCGGAGCAAGCGCAGTAGCGCTCTAGGATCGTAACTGGAACCTGGAGTGTGGTGAATTTCCCTCCTTCGTTTCTCTACTACAACAACAGTGACTGACAGATTGTTGTTGATGATGTATTGAAGATGTATTGTATGTTGCATTTTTACACTTTTTTGAGGATTATATAACAAATTGAAGAATGCCATTAAGACTAATGCATGCTTCACCTGGGAGAGCGGGTTCACGATTTTCACTGGTTGGAATGGACCATGTGATTATTTGTATTCACCTATTTATAACTATGTTTTTAGACATGATGTTAGGCTTGACAAAGACCCCTCACTCACTATGGGTCGAAACGTTGCCTGTCGTTTGTGGATGTCTCGACAATAAAACCACTTTGATGATTTGAAGACGTGTGCTGTTGTCCTACTACTTCTTTGAAATTTACATCGTGCCGGAGTGGGTTTGCCTGACTTGACAGCGTGCACCGCATCATACTCGGGATTAGTGCTGCTTCAAAAATTCTTTTTTTCCTGATATCCACAGGATATGTCATAAATGTCAAATAGATATTGGTCTCACCTCTGGGACCCGCACCTATCTCTAGAACGGTGCCCCCTAAACCCTGTTCTACCTCTCTGTGTTGTGGCTGAATCATGTGATTTCCGACCATGGATTACGGAAACAGTGTAGCTCGCTGAGCTACGCTGTTTCTGTAAGTCCCATAGGACCGAATGGTAGTTACAGAAACAGTGTAGGTCGCATGCTATGCTGCTTCCGTAACTGCAATTCACTACTATGGGAGTTACGGAAACAGCGTAGCTCAGCAAGCTAGCTTGTTTCCGTAATTCATGGTCGGAAATCACACGCTTCAGTCACCACATATAGCAGTAGAACATGGTTTAGGGGTCCCCATTCTAGAGATAGGTGCGGGTCCCAGAGGTGGGACCCCCATCTATCTGAAATTTATGACATATCCTGTGGATATGTCATAAATGTCTCTGATGGGAAAACCCCTTTAAAGCCTCTTATTGTAAGCAAGATCTCCCATCTCATGTAATTATCTAGTTGTTCTTCTCTGAACTCTTTCAGTTTACAATATGACTTTTACAATATAAAGCCCAAAACTGAATGCCATATTTTACATGTGGTCTTACAAGGGATTTATTGAGGAGTAATATTACATTGGGAATACAGGATTCTATCTCTCTTTTTAGACACCCTAAAATCTTATTTGCTTTTGCAGCTGCTGCTTGATATTGAATACTACTGCATATATTACTTGTAACTAGAATATCCAGTTATCACCATTTTTATTCCATTTAATGTATATGCATTAATACTATAATTGCAGCGCACTACTTTACATTTGTCAACATTCAATTGTACCTGCTATGTTCTTGCCCGGGCTGCCAGCTTATCAAGGCCTTTTTGTAATATTTTACAATCAAGCTGAGTTTTAAGTGTCCTATAAAGTTTTGTATCATCAGCAAAAAGTGACACTTTACTTTCAATCCCATCCACAAGCTCACTAATAAAGAGATTAAAGTGAACCTGTCACTAGATTTTAGGGCACAATAGCATCGGCATGTCGTTATACTGCTGGGTTTTAACATCCTACACATGCCCCTCTCAAAACGGTTCATTTTAGCCTTTTGTCTAAAATAACATTACAATTCAGCATGTGCTGTAGGTAAATTACCAGAGAAGAGTCTTAAAATGAGTCCAACGGCATTTTGAGCATGCTAGGTGCTCAGATGAAGCTGAGGCAAGTACTCCTAGACTCATCAGAGGACCCTTCCCTGATAATTTAGATATATATGCTGGTGGTTTAGTGCCCTAAAATCCAGTGACAGGTTCTTTTTAAAAAGAATTGGGCCGTACACGGATCTTTGTGGTACTCCACTGTTGACATTGAATGTCTGCTCATTTTCAATATGTGCCATTTGTAACGACTATTTGTTTTCTGTCCCTTAACCAATTCTTTACCCATCTGCATACATGTTCCCCCAGTCTCTGCCTCTGTAGCTTAAAGGGAATGTGTTGCCAGAAAAACATGTTTTTTTTTTAAAAATTAAACATTTAGTGTGTGGGTGGTTAAACATTGTTCACATTTTTTTTATTTTTTTGCACGAGTCCAGGAAATATTATAAATTATTTCTAATTTATAATACTACCCATTTTTGGTCACTAGATGGAGCTGTTCCCAAAATTGCAGCATTGCAACATTGGGTTAAAAGCCCTCGCTCTAGTGAGCTCTCAGCATCCCCCCCTCCTTTATTCTGGCTAGTGCCGGGATAAACGAGGGGTTTGAACGGTGTAACCTCCTACACTGTGTGTCGCCATTTTTTGAGCTAACACACAGCGTAGTAGGTTTACATACAGTAGTAAACACACACAAACACGAACATACATTGAGATCTCTTACCTGCTCCTGCCGCCGCGGCTCCCTCCGGCCCGTCCGCTCCGTTTGCTGCCGCTGGTGCAAGTGCAGAAATCCGGAAGCCGCGACCGGAAGTAGTAATATTACTGTCCGGCCGCGACTTCCGGTCCACAGGAAAATGGCGCCGGACGGCGCCAATTTCGAATAGGACTGTGTGGGAGCGGCGCATGCGCAGTTCCCACACAGACGCCGTACACTGCAGTCAATGGGACGGGAGCCGTTCGCAGTCCCTATGGGACTGTGGCTGCCGTATTCCATGTCTGTATGTGTCGTTAATCGACACACACAGAAATGGAACAAAAAATGGCAGCCCCCATAGGGAAGAAAAAGTGTAAAAATAAGAAAAAGTAAAACACAAACACACAAATAAATATAAAAGTTTTTAATAAAGCACTAACATCTTTAACATATAAAAAAATAATTTCTGATGACACTGTTCCTTTAAGTACAAGGCTGCTGTGAGGTACAGTATCAAATGCTTTTGCAAAATCCAAATAAATCACATCCATTAATCCCTTAAAGTGTAGCTAAACGTTCGACAAACTTCTGACATGCCAAAGTGACATGTCAGAAGTTTGGATTGGTGGTGCCAGAGCACTGAGACCCCCACCAATCGCTAGAATGAAGCAGCTGAAGTGCTCATGTTAACGATCAGCTGCTTCATTCCTGTTCGGCTTTTTCCGGAAAGCCGATGTATCGGTGTACGGGCTCATAGACTTTGTATTGAGTCCGTACACGATACATTTATTTCCGGAAATAGCCGAACAGACACGAAGCAGATGAGCGCACACACGAGTACTTCAGCTGCTTCGTTCTAGAGATTGGTGGGGTTCTCCGTGCTCGGAGCCCCACCAATCCAAACTTCTGACATGTCACTATGACATGTCAGAAGTTTGTCGAACGTTTAGCTACACTTAAAATTTTGGCCTTAAGGCTCAGAGTTCATTTTTCAAATCTGACATGTGTCACTTTATGTGGTAATAACTCTGGAATGCTTATACCTATCCAAGTGATTCTGAGATTGTTTTCTCGTGACACTTTGGACTTGATGTTAGTGGTAAAATTTGGTCGATATAATCAGTGTTTATTTGGGAAAAATTGCAAAATTTAGAGAAAATGTGGAAAAAATAGCAGTTTTCTGAATTTAAATGTATTTGCTTGTAAGACAAATAGTAATACCACACAAAATAGTGACTAGTTCACATTTCCCATATGTCTACTATATGTTGGTATCATTTTTTTTAACATTCCTTTATTTTTCTAGGACGTTACACGGCTTGCAACATAAGCAGCAATTTCTCATATTTTGAAGAAAATGTCAAAATCCTTCTTTTTAGGTACCAGTTCAGTTCTGAATTGGCTTTGAGGGGCATATATATTAGAAACCCCCATAAATCACCCCATTTTAAAAACTAGACCTCTCAAAGTATTGAAAACAGCATTTAGACAGTTTCTTAACCCTTTAGGCGTTTCACAGGAATTTATAGCAAAGTAGAGGTGAAATTTACAAATTTCGTTTTTTTTGCAGAAAATCCTTTTACCAGAGAAACACAACTCTATATTTATTGCCCAGTTTCTGCAGTTTTTAGAAATATCCCACATGTGGCCCAAGTGTGCTACTGGACTGGAACACAGGCCTCAGAAGCAAAGGAGCACCTTGTGGATTTTGAAGCCTCCTTTTCAATAGATTATATTTTAGGCCCCATGTCAGGTTTGAAGAGGTATTGTGGTGCCCAAACAGTAGAAACCCCCGCAAGTGACCCCATTTGGCAAACTACACCTCTCAAGGAATTTATTGAGGGGTATAGTGAGCATTTAGATCATACGTTTTTTGTTTTTTTTTTGCTGCATTTTGTGGAATTAGGCTGTGAAACTGAAAATCACATATTTTTTCAGATAAACGGTACAAATTTAAAATTTTTACAAGGAATACAGGAGAAAAAAACACCCCAACATTTCAAAGGCAATTTCTCCCGATTACAGCATGTATGTCATACACTGCTGGTTGGACAAATGGCAGAGCTCAGAAAGGCAGGAGTGCTATTTGGCATGTAGATTTTGCTGGATTGGTTTCTGGGCGCCATGTCACATTTGCAGAGCTTCTGAGGTACCAGTACAGGAGAAACCCCTTAAAAGTGACCCCCATTTTGGAAACTAGACTTCTTGAGAAATTCATTGTAGTTTCCATGGGGTTCATGCAACTTTTTGATTAGCATTTATTCTATGTCTTAAGAGGCGTGGTGACTAAAAAACAACAATTCTACTATGGTTTTTTTTATTCCTTTTTTTTTTTACAGAATTCACCGTGCGCTATAAATGACATATTCACTTGATTATGCGGGTCGATACGATTACGGCGATACCATACGTTTGTAGTTTTTTGTATGTCTTATGGCGTTTGCACAATAGAATACTTTTTATAAAAAATCTTTTACTTTTTGTGTTGCCTTATACATAACTTTTTTATTTTTCCATCAAAAAAGCAGTGTGAGGACTTGTTTTTTGCTTAACGATCAGTACCATTTTTGGGTACATGCAACTTTTTGATCTCTTTTTATAAAATTTTTGGAAGGTGAAGTGACCAAAAAATTGTGATTTTAGTATGGTTTATTATTACCGTGTGGAATAAATAACTAAATAGTTTTGTAGTTCAGGTTGTTATGGACGCAGCGATACCAATTATGTATGATTTATTTATTTATTTAATTTATATTTTTAATAATAATGGACTGTAAGGAAAAAGGGGGATTTTTACGTTTAAACTTTTATTTTTATACAACTTTTTTTTACTTTTTTATTTTGTCCCACTAGGGGACGTGAAGGCATGCGTAGTGCAGTGTATTAGAGCTGTCAGCCACAAACTGACAGCAAGCATAATGGGTCCTTATTAGGCCATTATTAGGCCCCTGGTTGCCATAGCAACTATCAGCGCCCGCGATAATGTCGCGGGACGTCAATGGTGCTTTTAACCCATAAGAAGCAGCGATCGCTATTGAACACGGCTTCTAAGGGGTTAATCGGCGGGGACAACGTGATCAGTCCCTGAGGAAGGAGCTGCGGCAACTGCGATATGAGACAGCAGTTGTCACAGCTCATAAAAGTGCCGGGAGGTTGGGCGGAAGGGCGGTTATTCCCATGACCTACTATTAAGTCACCGAGCACGAACTCTCTACTTAGCGTGACCTAATAGTAGGTCCTGGAGCGGGAAGGGGGCATGTTCGTTAGGCACAACCTAATTTTCATGAATCCATGCTGGTTATCAGTTATTAAATTCACTGTCTCCTAAGTTCTCCAGGACCTCTAAATATGTTGCATGTAAATGTTTTAAAATATTTTTCACATGCCACAGATGTCATGGACTTACCAGATGGTAGTTACCTGGCCCCACCTTTTTACTTTTTTTTTAAATATTACTTTGTAAAAAAAATATTAGTACCATATCCTGTGGTACTGACCCATGTATGAATGCTGTCTGGGTCAGGGCCTTTATTAATATATAATAAATATATATTTGCTCAGATGTAGCTGGACTTCCTCCTGTGTTAGGTAGGTAATATTGGGTAGATAAAATTGGTTACTTTCCCCCTGAATATTCAGCACTGGCATCTCATTAGTGAACATAGATTTAAAGTATGTGTTTAATATCTCAGAATTGTCTTTGTCCTCTACAATTAAATTCCCATGGTCACCTTTTAAAGGGTCAATATTATGAGATTTTTTCTTCTTAGAATTATATTTTTATAAAAGTTTGCAGGATTTATTTTAATGCCATTAGCTATTTGTTTTTCTGTGACTAACTTTGCTAGCTTGATTTGATATTCACATTTCCTATTGAGATCTTTGTAATTCTGGAAAGCTTTTTCTGAACCCTCAGCCTTCAATGTCCTTTGTTATTATCTTATTATATTTAGAGCTCCCCTTTACAGCCATAATGGTCTCCTTTATTTCTAGACATTTTGTAAAAAAAAAAATCACAGAAAAAGACCATACTTACTAATACAAGGGCAGGTTCAAGCACCAGTTCCCAGCAGGATGCAGACAAACCACAAAGCAGACAAGGCGCAAAATACTGATGAACAGCCACACTCACACATACTATTTATGAGGGGTGGGGGTTCTTAGTATTATCATTGCACACAGATAGGACTTCTATAAGGGTGCCAGTCACACGGTTACGTGTAGTGCACCATGCTGGTTGCAGCCTATTGATCACACGCATACTACTAGATTAGGCGGACTGCCCAGCACTTTCTAGGTCACCACACTAAGTAGTGACACCCCATTCTCCCGTTAGTATTAAAAGGCCTGGCTGCATCCTATAAAAATAAACATTATAAGGTTCATTTTAGCATTTTGGCATTTTAGCATTTTAGCAATTTGTAGCATTTTTATATAATTCTCCCGACAGTATTAAAAGGCCCGCCTGCATCCTATAAAAATATACATGATGAGGTTCATTTTAGCATTTTGTCATTTTAGCATTTTAGCAATTTGTAGCATTATGATATATAAGGGTGCCAGTCACA
Source organism: Rhinoderma darwinii (assembly GCF_050947455.1). Lineage (NCBI taxonomy): Eukaryota > Metazoa > Chordata > Amphibia > Anura > Rhinodermatidae > Rhinoderma > Rhinoderma darwinii. The sequence continues at coordinate 51,449,639 of NC_134692.1, forward strand.
CCCTATTCCACCGCTAGTATTAAAAGGCCTGGCTGCATCCTATAAAAATATACATGATAAACATGAAGTATGAGTTAATATTTTGGCCAAAATACGCAAGCTCTCAACTCGCGGCTAGGGTTATCATTGTTTTGCGAGTCCCTACATTTAAACCAATCACAGAAAAAGGACATATATTTACTTAAAATAAAATCACAGAAAAAGTAAAATACTTACTGATACAAGGGCAGGTTCAAGCTGCAGTTCCCAGCAAGAAACAGACTGCACATTTTGTTACCAGAGGGTATAAACTTACTACACAATTCATACAATATATTTTTAATCTCTTGGAGACATAGCCAATTTTTTTCATTTAAGAGCCATAACCTTTTTATTTTTCCGTCAACATAGCCGTATGAGGGCTTTTTTTTGTGGTATCAGTTGTAGTTTTTAATGGTACCATTTAATCTTATAATGTGCTAGGAAACAGAAAAAAAATTATTTGTGGGGTGAAATGGGGAAAAAACTGTGATTCCTCCATTGTACTATAGGGCTTGTTTTTTACGGCATTCACCATGCGCTAGAAATAACATGTTAACTTAATTCTGCGGGCTAATACAATTATGGAGATATCAAATTGATATAGTTTTTTTTCCTGGTGTACTACATTTTACAAAGAAAAAACAATTTGTTGAAAAACATTTTTTTGTGTGTTGCCATATTTTGAGTTCCATAAATGTTTTCTTTTTTATTTTTCCATCGATGGAACGGAGTGAGAGTTTGTTTTTTGCAGTGCGAGATGTAGTTTTTATTAGTACCATTTTGGGATACATACGATCACTTTTGTTTGCTGCATTTTATTTGTTATAGCGTTTGTTCAGCTATGTTCGGTGGCTTATAACAAAAAGAGGGCCTTGAGAAAGCGTGTACGCACGTGAAACGGCCGTAGGCAATTCCACATCCTGACCGAGATCTTTCTGAATAAAGTAACCGTGTTGCAAGTCCGGTGAGTGCCTCGATAATTTCTACATGTTTATATCAAGTTGGTTGTGCTTTACCATTCGATGAGCAACTCCGGGGCAACTTGTCTGCAATAATCCATAAAGGAAAAAAGCCATTTGATATACTCCTACCCTTTCAGTGCCGGTTCAGCAGTGCCAGCCTTTTCCTTCTTTCTATTTATAACAAATTTGCAGTTTACCGTTATTGCCCGCTCCATTAATATTTACCCATAATGACTCCACACTTTCACAGCCTCCCCTGTCTTTATTCAGCACTGACCTTAGGCTGGATTTTATAAACAGACAAACCACTCACCCTTTTTTATCTTTTTTTATCTTTCCTTAGGCCAGGATCACACACACATTTGTGATGCCGTTTTTATGGCAGTTTTAGAGCAAAACCCAGAAGTGGACACAAAAAAAGGAGATGCATCAGTCTTTACTTTACACCTTTACTTATTTTTGGATCCACATCTGGCTTTGGCTCAAAAAACTGAGCCAAAAACGGCATCAAAACTGTGTGTGTTATCCTGGCCTAAACCATGTGTATTTTTTCATACCCAGTCTCTCATCCAGCCAGGTTTCTGTTATGCCCACTACGTCATAAATCATGTCCATCAGTAGGTACCTAAAGTTCATTCATTTTATTTTCAAGACTTCTTCCATTTGTCAGCATAGATCTGATGTTATCAGCATCTTTACTTTTTCTAGGTCCGCATTTATTCCTAGTCACCCACCATAGAGCTTGTAGTCGCCAGAGGATTCAGCCCAGTTCTTCATGAACCCAAAACCTTCTTTCATGCATTCATTTCTAAACCACTTATTTATTTCTCTAAGCTTCCGCTGTCTTTCTTGTGACATTTGTGGTACTGGTAGTATTTCTGAAAACACTACTTTGGAGGTCCTGGACTTGAGCTTCTATCCTAGTTTTCTAAAATCGTTTTCAAGGTTCTTCTATCTCCCAATTACTTTGTCATTGGTACCAATGTGTATCGAATCCACAATATGCTAAACTCAAGCACCCCGAAAGACAACACTCTGTTTGGCATTCACGGTCTTGGCGAAAAATGACCCTGTTTGTTTGCCTAATAATAGAGCCCCCTACTACCACAATCTGTTTGACTTATGCGGTTTGCCCATTCCCATCCTTCTTACAGAAGTCATTCTAATGGTTGCTAGGAGCAACGCCCTGCTGTAGCCATGCTAGCCCTGGACATACATCCTTAATATCAGCCAATCAGACACATTTACTAGGGTGTGCCAGCAGGAATAGTCTACCTGGCACTTTTTCCCTTATCACTTATTTTAACTTTTACCTAGCTACTGATTTCTACGAACTGAGCTTGCCCCCACTAACCACCTCCTCCTCGCTGGCCCCAGCCAGCGCTTGCTCAGTGATCTCTGAACTCTTCTATAGGTTAACATAGTTCCTGAATTTAGATCTGAAACCGGGCAATCAAATACACAACATACTTGGAACTAGTACAGAGATATTCCCCCTCAAATGGCTGTTTAAGACAGGCAAACATTAAATAGGACATACACTTTGTATCATTGTCCATGTAGCGCACCCTTAAATGGGAATAAACAGTAGAGTGAAAAAAAAATCATAAATATATGAACATTTTAACGAACACCAGAATACAAACAACAATGCACAAGAAAAAACTACCAAACTTTAATTTCCTTGTGTTAAACTATAACTTTGTACTTATCTGCCAAAGACTACTTTACTGCAACCTCAATCCACTCAGCAAAATCACGCTTGCAGTCTATGTAGCTTGTAGCTCCAACAAATTTAGGCTTAGTGCCTAGGGTGTAAATACAGTCCTGGGATACAGGGTAGGACAGCCACAGAAAATTCTATTTGCGTAAGGTAGGGGTCTCTAATTATGGGGTAATATCAAGATTGGGCATCCCCCTTTTAGATAGTTCTCTCTGTAGAGAATGCCACAGTGCCCTCTGCAGATAATGCCACAGTGCCCTCTGTAGATAATGCCGCAGTGCCCTCTGTAAAAAACTGCCACAGTGCCCCCTGTAGATAGTGCCACACACACACACACACACACACACACACACACACACACACACACACACACACACACACACACACCATATAGATAGTGACACACACTTTCTCTCTCTCTCTCTCCCCCGATTGGAGCTCCTGTCAATGGACAGTGACATCAGGGTATCCTCTTGGACCGGAATGTGATGTCAGGGGCAAACCCAGAGCCGGAGTCCCAGAGCAGAGCACTAGTATAGGCTCTGCTCAGGAACTTTTTGGGAAGCCCCTGACATCACTATATGTCACTATATGTCCATATATGAACAGTGATATCAGGGTCAACCCCAGAGCCGGAGTCCCAGGCAGAGCGCTAGTGACGCCAGCTCCGCTCCTGACATCACTGTCCATATATGGAGAGTGATGTCATGGGCAACCCCAGAGCCAGAGTCCTGGGCAGAGTGCTGCCTGGGACTCCAGCTCTGCTCCTAACATCACTGTCCATATATGGACAGTGATGTCATGGGCAACCCCAGATCCAGAGTCCCAGGCAGAGCACTACTAGCGCTCTGCCTGAGACTGCAGCTCTGCTCCTGACATCACTGTCCATATATGGATAGTGATGTCATGGGCAACCCCAGAGCCGGAGTCCCGGGCAGAGCGCTAGTAGCGCCCTGCCTAGGACTGCAGCTCTGCTCCTGACATCACTGTCCATATATGGACAGCTATGTCATGGGCAACCCCAGACCCGAAGTCCCGGGCAGAGTGCTGCCTGGGACTCCAGCTCTGCTCCTAACATCACTGTCCATATATGGACAGTGATGTCATGGACAATCCCAGAGCCGGAGTCCCAGGCAGAGCGCTGCCTGGGACTCCATCTCTGCTCTTGACATCATGTCCATATATGGACAATGATGTCAGGGGCTTCCTCAGAGAAGGAATCCTGGAGAAGAGCGTTAGTATAAGCTCTCCTCCTTCGACCTGCTCTCTGCTCTCCCGAGGGAGCTATGGTGCCTAGCAGGACGCAGATGATAGCCTCAGGGGCCGCGTGTTTGAGACCCCTGGCCTAAGGCCACTCTTTCCTGTTCCATTAACAGAATATAGGTGCCTGTATTCTGTCAATGGATAAGGAAGAGAGCCTCATAACAGCATTACTCCTTTTCGCAGACTAGAGGCTTACATTTTGTTGCAGATAGAAGCTGACATAATTTTTGAGGATATTTGCAAATTGTTAAATGGTATTAAATTTTATGGAACTCATAATCCTGCATTGTTTTTCTTTATTGTTTGTTATATAGGCATTTTTTTTTTTTTTTTACAGAAATCTTCCCGGCGTTTGAGTGAGTAGTCATTTTCCTGCCTCCTGGGCAGTGTATGGCAGCGTAATCACTGTGAATGGAAATGGAAAAGATGTGAACATTATTGACAAAACTTCACAAATGTCCATGTATTTATAGCACAATCATGCTACATTCTTATGGAGCAGCTGCAAATTCCTCTAACATCTGTAAACAAGCGTGGGCAGCAAGTGACATGAATATGAAAAACTAAAACCGGATCAGCACTTTAATCACTATTATAAAAAGCCCATTAAAAAAAATAAAGAAAAAAATAACAAAGGGTTTACAAGAAATCCTTTCAAATGGTGTTTGCTTAGGATTTAAGGAAATAGTCTAAAACAGCCTCTCTACAGCTGATAGCTGATATAGCTCTTAATTTTTACATTTCACAGTCAATTACTATAGGAAATTACAGTTTTGCTTGTTTTTTGTGCTTGATCTTAATGAAAGATGTATATATTAAACAAAGTTTAAAATACTGTAAGGCCAGATTCAAACAGGGCAGGTTAGTGGCTTAGTTCAGCCAAAAGCCAGGAGTGGGTTCTAAAGGGAAGAAAAGCATAAAGACACACGTCTCTATTTTGTATCCACTTCTGGTTTTGGATTAAAAAAAAGCATTTTACATTATTTTTAAAAAAGCAAACAAAACAAAAAGCACAACACAAGGCACACTGCAGTAGTGTTTCTTTCTTTTATTTGGTTCACTTATGTTATTATTGGGATCTATGGAGGAAAATCTCACTAAAATGCTACAACTATAACAAGCTGTGTTTTTATGCATTCTTAAGGGCACATTCAGACGTGGCTGAATTGTCTTTGAATTCCGCTGCGGACAGTCCACAGTGAAATTCTGCAGCAGCCGTTTTTTACATTTGTTTCTATACATTTAGTTCAGACGTTGCGGAAAATAATTGTGCGGAATTTAGGCTGCGGTACCATTTTTTTCCCTCCGCAGCATGTTCCTTATGTTGCGGAGAAGCAGCGGAATTTCACTGCGGATTTCAGCCTTTGCAATGCAAAAACTGAAATCTGTGGCAAGTCTCCTGTGATATCTGCAACGTCTGAATTACCTGTCAAGTATGAAAATGTTGGTGTAGATTCGTTGCGTAATTGCCCCGAATCTTCACCAACAATTGCAGCAGCAAAATTCTGCCACATCTGAAATGGATCCTAAAGGGAGAAAAAGTATAATTGTGTAAAATTTGCTAATCTTCTTCCTATGTGTCATCTTAGAACGTGCAGTATTCTTGACTTCTGAACAGATTGCTAACAAACCCCATTGACTTCTAGTGGGACAGATGGAAAATGGACAGCTACATACACAGTACATCAGTCTTTTTTTCCCCTCAGAAATATAGACTTCCACAAACTACAGGAAGTTTTTATTGCAGGAGAAATTACGGGAAAAAAATACATAAGCAGCAGGTTGCATAATGGAATTTGTCTAATGCTAATGGATTGCTAACAGATAGAAAATAGATAAGAAATGGATACTATGGGGGGAATCTACTAAGACGAACGCTTCATACGCCAGTCTTAAACTAAAAGGACGGACCCAAAAACAGACTTTCTGACTGCACTACATCTAATATATATCTTCAGCTGCCAAAGGAGGGATTGTGATTTTTTTTGTAACAAAGGGCAAACTTTGTGTCTTCTTTAAATGGGTATTCCCATTTTAGTAATTTATGGCATTTGCACAGGATATGCCATAAATGTCTTATAGATGCAGATCCCGCACCTATTTCGAGCCGCGGGGCTACCCTAACCCTGCTTAGTGAGACGGCCGCTGGCCACCGCATGCAGGCAGAGGATGTGTGGATAGGTGGCCCGGCTTACAGAAAGAGCATAGCTCTCTGTGCTACACTGTTACATCCTCAGCTGCCCGAGAAGTAAACAGGAGTTACGAAAACAGTGTAGAAGTTTCAGAAACAGTGTAGCTCGCTATAGCACAGCTAGCTACTCTGTTTCCAGAACTGCTGCACTCACCTCCTCACCTAGCAGGGATGGTGTTGGAGGAATCCTGTCCTTCAGACAGGTGCAGGTCCCAGAGCTGGGACACGCATATATTAGACATTTATGCTGTGGATAAGCCATAAATGTATAAGATGGGAATACCCTTTTAACAAGGAAGATTCGGAATTCTCAAGGTGACAGACTGGGTGACATACCATTAAATTTGATAATGTTCTCTGTGGAAAATAGAGTGAAAAATGCAAGCGGTTCAATGAACCTATAAAATGTACTCCGTCGCTAATTGAAATCAATGGGAGGCGTGGTTTCCGCGCCAAAGAAATGCGCCAAAAAACTCCATGTGAATAGGGCTTAAAGCTGTGGCTACACAGACTTTTGTCAAGTGACAGCTTCATGCGACTTGCTTACAGCTTTTTCACACCACACTTTCTTGATTTATTTGCCATGTAACAGTCTGATAAAAGACAGACAAGATTTTAATATGACTCATTGTATTAATATAATGGACTGCAACTGTAATGTGACACAGACTTCTTGTAGTTTTAGATTCAGTTCACACATAGTGTAAATACTGCGTATTTTCCGCAACTGATTTTGTTGTGGAAAATCCGCAAAATAATACAGTAGCAGCAGAGTGGATGAGATTTAGGGTATGTGCGCACACACTAATTACGTCCGTAATTGATGAACGTATTTTGGCCGCAAGTACCGGACCGAACACAGTGCAGGGAGCCGGGCTCCTAGCGTCGTACTTATGTACGATGCTAGGAGTCCCTGCCTCGCTGCAGGACAACTGTCCCGTACTGTAATCATGTTTTCAGTACGGGACAGTTGTCCTGCAGCGAGGCAGGGACTCCTTGCATCGTACATAAGTATGATGCTAGGAGCCTGGCTCCCTGCACTGTGTTCGGTCCGGTACTTGGGGCCGAAATACGTCCGTCAATTACGGATGTAATTAGTGTGTGTGCACATACCCTTAAACAAATATCATCTACAATTTCTATCTCAGAAATTGTCAAGCGGTGCAGTTTTTTAATCCGCAGCATGTCAAATGTATTTGCATAAACGCTGCTTATTTGTTGCTGGTTTTCCCCCATTGAATTCAATCGGGAGGTAAAACCCGCAACAAATAGCATATATTGCTATTTTTGCAGGGGAATCACTGCAATTCCGCCGCAAAAAGCGCAACTCTGAAAAAAAAAAAGAAAAATCTTATACTTACTCAGAAGTCTGTGCTTCTTCGTCCAGGCCTGCCTCCTGGGATGACGTTTCATCCCATCTGACCGCTGCAGCCAACCACAGACACTGCAGCAGTCACAAGGGATGCAGGGCCATTGTAAGTATTATTTTTTTTTATTTGCATTTTTTCATAGTGGACATTCCGGACGAAAAACTGAACCACAATTTGGTGCTATTTTTTGTCTGGAATTTCCTGCGGCACACTGCAGATACACTATGTGGTTTTACGCAGCGTATCTACCCTGTGTTAACATACCCTTACAGCTATGATTTCACATGACAGTAGCAGCGACAGGAAGACATTGAGTGGCATGTCCATGCAACTTTCATAAGGTTTCCATGTAGATGTTGAATAACAAATGTATCAATAATGAAGACGGAGGAAGGAAAAGTACATGTACGGGTAATGTTTAAAGGCATTGCGCACAAGTGGCTGTTGGTTTTAAAGCAGTCACACTACAGTCACTTATTTATAGCCACAACCTTAGGAAGTTGTATAGAAAAACTCAGGAATATAGGAGAATACAAGCAGGTGCCTCAAATGGAAAGAAAAGAAAAATAACGTTTAATAACAAAAAAATATTGAATTTGAGAAACTCAAATTTAATCTAAGAGAACTAATTAGAAACAAAATGAGGAATTAAAAAAAATGATTATTTTTTCTTGGATCTCACCATCTGGAATATAAGGAAATTAATATGTAGCAAGGTTCGGATAGCACTAGGTTAAGGTGTGGGTGCATAAGTAGGGTCCCAACCCAATCCAATGGAGAAAAAAGTACTGTGCACACCAAAGTGGAAATTCTTTTGCAGATAAATAATTTATTATATTTATAGCCAATGACAGTGCGACGTTTCGGTCAATACCATGATCTTAGTCAGGAACTTAGTCAATGTAGGATCCTGTGTGGATGGCGCATTCGTATGGCGGCTGACCGCTGTAATTAAGCGCTGTATGAATGCACCATCCACACAGGATCCTACATTGACTAAGTGCCTGAGGAAGATCATGGTATTGACGAAACATCGCACTGTCATTGGCTATAAATATAATAAATTCTTTATTTCCAAATAATTTCCACTTTGGTGTGCATAGTACTTTTTCTCCATAAGGAAATTAATAATTACACTAAAAAAGAGAGCAGTTTTAATATTAAAGGGTGGGGGTAAAAAAAAAGCATACAATATTTACAAAACTAGTATATAAATGCTAATAAACAAAATAAAAAAAGAATATATATATAAATGTATAAATACATACACATATATATATATATATATATATATATATATATATATATATATATATATAACAAAACAAAGCAGTGCCGTTTCTCAAATCCGTGTAGTCAGGGTGCAATATTCCCATTTAGACACGTGTCCAAAGATATGTAGTAAAAAAACTCCAAAATACGAGACAGCACTCCAGTTAGTGGAAAAAGTGGATTTATTCACCACGTGTGCCTTTTCAGCCCTACTCCATGCATGAGAAAGGCCTCATGGAGTAGGGCTGAAACGCTGCATGTGGTTAATAAATCCACTTTTTTCACTAACTGGAGTGCTGTCTCGTATTTTGGAGTTTTTTGACTATATATATATATATATATATATATATATACATATATAATAGTAATCTATGGTAACCAATAAGTTACCAGTGTTAGATAACATCTGTGGATGTTATTCAAAGTATGTTAAGCTATTGATCTCAATGATTTATAGTCCCTTATATCTTGTTTTCTTAGTTTTATTTTATTACAGTTCTACAGGATTGAGTGATGTAACATTATTTAAGGAGAATAAAAGAAGTAGAACCAGGTAACTATTGACCAGTAAGCCTGACCTCTGATGTCTGTAAACTATAGCAGTAAATAATTTAGTAGAATCATTGTTTTGTTACTGTAGATTGGTTACAAAGTAAGATACACTCATTTCTACAGTATAGCACAGACTGTGACATAGGAGGTACAGCATCCCCTCAAATAAATTTAACATTGGGAATCTTCCACTGGTAAACATTTAGGGAATATGTGGGCAATACAAAGTCTGCATAAAATAAAGTTTTTGGTGGAATTATCCATTATTCTTAGCATGGGCAGGTAAATAACAGCTAAAATGCAATGCTGATAAATATAAAGTAATGCATCTAGGCTACATAACTAGAACACTATGTGTATATTAAAACAAAAATCAAATATGGATATTAATTTCCTCCAAATCCCTTCTATTGTTTCCTGGCAGATGGTTTATATAGACAGTGCTTCACTAAAGGGTGGTGCTTATTGTACATGGTCTGCTATTGCCGAACAAGCAGTGAGAATGTCTTCTGCTGCAGCCAAGATCTTACAGATAGGTTTCATAAGAGGTTTGGGTGAAGAAGAGAAAATGACTGATCTCCTGTGACACATACATTTTTTTTTATATAAATATTTCTCATAGTTCACATCGCAATATCAGCCAGGATGGAATCACAAGAGAAAAGATACTACGGGACAAATTAAAAGTTATAATTAATAAGATGGTTGAATTTGTCCATGGAAATTTTCTGACTGCCTTTATAAGGTCATCAAACAGTTAGGTCTGACAAAGGCTGAACCCGATAGACATGTCTTTTTCAACCTAAGTAACTATATAATTAATATAAAGTTAGTTTAATTGTAAACTAAATATACACTTTTCTGTATGACTCTCTTTAGTCTCCCTACACTATTTTTTAGTCTCCCTTAAAACTATAACTATATGGACCCAGCGCACACTGGAGGAGGTGACATGGTATGTTCGCTGTTTATGCATCAGTAGGACGTTCACCAGTTCCTTTGTCTAGTTAATCTTTCCTTTCTTAATAACTGATGTATGCATACAAAGAAGGACGATATTGTGTTATTCTGTAATAGGACATGTTTTTTTGTCTTTTTTCTAAGGCACACCTGTGCATTTGTCTTGTGCTGCACTGTGCTGGTAATTTCAAGCACATCTTACATCTAACAGACCATCTTTGTATCCACTTACACCAAATTGAGCATTCTCCTGTAATCTCCCCATTCACAACAATTAAAAGCAGCTCAGCATGAAAGTCAAAATGAATTGCGCATATCACACAATTCTGACAACTGTCTTTTAACAAAGTAAATTTTTTTAATATACCTTTTCCCTAAAAGAAGCCTTTATGCAGATAAAAAGCATGCTAACGTAGTTTAAAATTAGTACTGACTGTCTTTAACTTAGATTTCTCCCAAGATGCTCTGCTACTTTGCTGATGTAGCTCTGGTGGAACTTTGCTGGAGCTTCTTTGACTCAACGGTCTATTCTATTATACAAGTTTTATACATTAAACACTTAGGCCCCATGCACATGGCATAGCCAAATACAGGAGGCTGTACAGAGGAACACGGAGTCCTTGCAGCTCTGTCCTACCGAGCCATAGGAGATATTCTCCCTTAGACAATGTTTCAGTACATCAATTTACCTTCGTAATCCAATGGGATATGGCACAAATATTGCTCTACAAGATTAATACGGAATTGACAGACAAAAATTCTGTATGCCTTATATGAAATTGGAGAGGTACTGTAGGGCCTTATAGAAGTCCATGACCACTGCGCTACAGCGCCGAACAACTGAAACACGGTGTACGGTGCCATAATACAGTTATGTGCATGAGACCTTACATGTGATCATCATACAAAGTTCATCATAGTGACTAATTTATTGACAATTATACATGTATATTAAAATGTATACATCTGAAGCCTAGGAGGCATTATTTGCTGCCTTTATGTCAACTGAAGAGTTAATTCTGTTTCTCTCTCATATGCATGGCACACGTGGCAGGAAAAGAGTTAATAAACTTGGACTAGCATTGATTAGGGTACATATATACGCTGTTAGTAAATGTTTAGGTTACCTAAATCCGAGGGTCATGAACTATTTGACACTGACCACTAATTAAAGCCAGGTTTCCTTAACCTACATTTCCTATTGTGTTGATTTATCAACAACCATCAATTCCTGTCTGACCAAATAAAAGCTGACATTTCCCCCAAGGATTAGCAAAAAAAAAAAAGTTGAAATCAATCTAAATTTTTGTCAAATCTAACTCAGCAATGTCAAAAAAGCAACAGTTCTTTTCAGAATAGTAACTTTCATGTGAGCCTTCTGCCCCTGCCATAATACATTGCCCTTCCTGCTTCTGAGTATTAGTTTCCACTGTGTTAAGTTCAGATGTCCAAAATAATTGGCTGTAAGGGGTGAAATGCCTGGTATTCTCTCACACATTACTGTGGTACTACAGGATAGGTGTAAACCAGCTCCCTGAAATAAGACTATTAAAAATACATCGCATGCAATACTTTAATATTGTATAAGTATTGTAAAAATCTTACACACACATAAAATGCATTTTATCCATAACGTAGTATAAATAGATAAAAAATGTGCACCTTATGATTTAAACAATTAACAAAATAATTGTGTTTATTCACTGTGTGTATAAAATAAGAAGGTTTTTTTCAATATTTAGATATTTATTGGTAACTTGAAAAACATGTATTATTATTATTATTATTATTATTATTATTATTATTATTATTATTATTATTATTATTATCATCATCATTTAGGTGGGTAACATGTACCAAAATATCTGTCTAAACATGTACTAAATATGTACTACCACTATATACTATGAATTTACACAGTTAAATAATGTTCCAAAAAATATGAAAAAAGATGTTAAATATTGATATTTTGCTATATTTACCTAGTTTGTATACATGCAATATATATATATATATATATATATATATATATATATATATATATATATATATACATATATATAATTTTTGTCTTTCTAACTTTTTAATTATATACTTATCCTGTAGTGTAGTGCAGGCACATCAGGCAGTACACAGTGTATACAGTACTAAACACTACTTGTCAGAGCTTACAATCTAAGAGGCTAAGGGGGTCACAATACAGTAGATATAAGTGCTTGTTTGGACAGCAGACCAGCCACATGTACAGTAAATTTCAAGGAGGTTATAACCAATGCTGAATGGGACAGTGACCAAAATGTGACCTTCTCCAAGCGCAGGTGTTTACTGTATATATATTTTTATTCTATAAAAACGTGATTTTATCAACTTTTTATTATTCATTATATTAATTTACAACACATACTGTATATCAAGTGACTAATTTACAGTATGTCAGCACAGTGTTTTTAAAGATTGAATGGCAGGTGTATCAGAGGTGATTGATTTTTTTTAATTTGTCAAAATTCATCATAGGATTGCAGGTAAACCTACAATTTTATATAAGAAAGTTGTCTCGTAGTGCAGACGATGCAGCCCAAAACGAAACACTTAAGTGACTCATTCAACTCTGTTACATCTGTAGTGATTACTTGCCATTTGGGACTTCTTTTTGGGAATCTATCATCTATGTGTCTATCTATCTATCTATCTATCTATCTATCTATCTATCTATCTATCTATCTATCTATCTATCTATCTATCTATCTATCTATCTATCTATCTATCTATCTATCTATCTATCTAACTATCTATCTAAAAAAAAAAAGGTAAATAGGCAGCACTCACAAAGGCTTATGGTGAAAAAAGTGGGTGCTTTATTGACCCCAAAAGTTCAACGTTTTGGCTCACACAACCTGAGCCTTTCTCAAGCCATCAAGGCTTGAGAAAGGCTCAGGTTGTGTAAGCCGAAACGTCACACTTTTGGGGTCAATAAAGCACCCACTTTTTTCACCCTAAGCCTTTGTGAGTGCTGTCTATTTACTGCTTTTTGTCTAGAGGGACAGTGGTCAGATCCCTAAGGCTTGCACCCCCTTTCATTTAAGCCTGTGCTGCTGGATTCAATTTTTGTAACTATCAATCAATCTATCTATCTATCTATCTATCTATCTATCTATCTATCTATCTATCTATCTATCTATCTATCTATCTATCTATCTATCTATCTGTTTATCTATATCGTATTTAGATATATTTTTTAAACAAACTGCTCTACAATATAGAGATAAACATAGTACTAATAGTAATTTATAATCAGTAAAACAACCAAGGTCATATTTTAAATTTGTGTCTTGAGCTGGATTGGTAAAAGTAATAGCAAACATTTACAGGCATCAAATGGAGACTACAATAATTGTTCTCTAAAACATCCTAATTAAATTATGCTTTGTGGAAGCTACAAAAGGATGATTTCTGTGATTTTATATATTACTATTTTTCTGAAACTAAAAAGAAAAAAAACCCCATCAGACCATATAAATATCTAAATTATGAGTAAAGTATACATAATTGCCAGTTCTGCAGAAGTAAATACAATATAAAGTATTAATCCAGAACCTGTGGATCCGAGTTATTGGACTGAAACTGATATTATAATCTAGGACTACAATCCTTTTGAATGTTTTTGAACTTGTGAATTTTCAGCCTTCTTGTGTGTACTATTCTTCATCTATTCTACCTCTATGTCTCTGCATCACCTCCTGCAAAGTGTAACAGTGGGAATTTCTGAACTAAAGCATTTAATTTACTGTAATATTAAAACTTCAGATATAACCATTTCAATAATGAAGGAAATGCTCGATTATAGTACATGCAAACACATAGAGGGAAACAAACCTCCAATCCCTAAAAAAATATTGTATTGAACTCCTGGTAGATTATAGATTTTGAACCCTTTGGGATTTATATATGCAAATATAAATTGAAAGGTATTTTATATTTTTAATTTAATTTAATATTTTTATGTTTATTTTAGCCTTTAATTACTTTTTTTCCTTTATTTGGCTCCATTTTTCCCTGACCTCACTGATGCTTGAAATACAATTATTTAGGATGGAGTTATCTTTTATTTATAGATTTTTTAAAACATTTCAAAGCACATGCTTCCATCAAAAAGACATTACACATATAACCATAGAAACATCTTCAGGAGCATCAGGTTACAGAAAGGCATAGCGGAGCTATCTTTAAAGATGTGTCAGCTGTAATTTAGTTTTAATGGCTACGTTCACCCTAAACCACATTTTTTTTAGTTTATTAACAAATTTTACTCCCATTCAAATTCAATGCACTTATAACTCAAATCTTCAAATTAATGCCCAACTGACGTCTTGGTAGATTTTGACTTTTGACTATGTCAGGTATTATTCATGTTTGCTATACTACACTCAAAAGTTTGTTTGACAGCAAACATTAAATACGTATAGTACTATTTGTCAATTCAGGATATAAGATGTGTCAGTCGATCACAAGCAATTGAATTTGAACAAGGGGCTAAGTGTGTACGAGACAGTTATCCTACACCTTAGACAGTGTCAGCTGCTAAAATAAAGGTTTATGTGTGTCTGCTTGCACATAATTAATATTATTTTGTAAGTCCAAAAGACACAATTTTCTTCAAACCAAATGTTACCATTTTTTGCTGCTAAACCAATGTACATGTGCTTCTCTTACTATATACTTGCAAATACTATAAACGCTATGCCAGAGGCGTCACTTGAAGCTCCTGGGCCCCAATGCAAAATCTTTAATAGGGCCACCCACCTACCATGTGTCATTTATTATACTGGTGTCTTCTTAGGTTGCAGAGGGGCATCAAACAACAGGGTGCAGGTGGAACATCTACACCTACACCCTTCTTTAGCTATGTTCCCGGTTAATGCTGAAAGCCAGTTTGGACCACGGCACCTGGGTAGTGGTACACAAATTAGCAGGATTTTTTATCTGCTTTGTAGAATATACAGAAATTGTCCACACAGATTGTACAGAGTTTACTGATGGTACCTATAGGTCACACAAAGGTTTGTAAGGGAAATACTGTTTTACTGACTTCCAAATGGGTGGAAATTCTTCAAGGGCTGGCATAATGTTTAGGACAATGCACAGGACATAGTTCTGGCCTAAATTTAGAAATGATGCAGTTAAAAGGTATGTGTCTGCATTGAAGGTAAACTGAACCTGCCAAATGCCCAAATATACACTAATGTTTGTAGCCCTAAAAATAAATGCATACAGTAGCTTGGAAAAACAACAGATGGTGGGAAGCAGACAGCAGAAACCAATGATACCTGCTGATGAAAATGTCTTTAATAAGAGAGTCAGAAGTATATTTCCTGTAATAAACACTATATAAGATAGATAGATAGATAGATAGATAGATAGATAGATAGATGATAGATAGATAGATAGATAGATAGATAGATAGATAGATAGATAGATAGATAGATAGATAGATAGATAGATAGATAGATAGACAGACAGACAGACAGACAGACAGAAAGACCAGACCAGACATACAGACAGATAGTAGATGATTAGATAGATAGATATAGATAGATAGATAGATAGATAGATAGATAGATAGATAGATAGATAGATAGATAGATAGATAGATAGATAGATGATAGATAGATGGATAGATAGATAGATAGATGATAGATAGATAGATAAAAAGATACATTTTCCATTCCTCATTCCCCATGCCTCATGCTCACAGCAGAGCCTTTATGGTAGCATACTAGGCCCTTACCATTCAATAATACAGAACTATAGGCATGCTGTGTGTTGCCGTATAAGATATAATGGTATAGTACTGTAAGGCCCTGTTTACACAAAGTATTCTGCCTCCCAGTGATTTCAATGATTTCAATGGGAGGTCAGAGACGGAACGGCGGGAAGAAAGAGCATGTTGCTAAAACCATGAGCGGAAAAAATGAAATCAATGGTAAGCCGTTTCGGGAGTTTTTTTGGCACTGATTCCGACGTGGTTTCCACGTCAAAATCAGCGCCAAAAAATTCCTTCTGAACAAGGCCTAAAATGCCTAAACTTAACTCGATGCACGATACAAATTTTCCTTCTATTTTCTTTTTCTACCCCCAGCTTACCTGCACAAAATGTTACACTTTGCAAAGACATTTGTGGATTTACCTTAGTAAACACTGATCATAGAGTATTTTTATTAACAGTTATATAGTCAGTTATCTCCCACCACCAATGACAATGTAAGAGACGTTGCCATAGCTTTTCTGTTACTAGCAATACTGATCAGTAACATTATCTTATATGCAGTCCTGATTTATAACATAATCTTATATACAGTCCTGATGTATAACATAATTTTATATACAGTCCTGATGTAAAACAGCTCATGTATAATTGAAGGGTAGCTGCACCCGAAAGATTTATCCAACAGTTGCTTAGTTTTCAAGGTCCCTTGACAAGATATCAATCAGAACAGATAATTTGTCGAGGAAGTGAGTAAAGCCATTTATTCATCTTCTTGGGTGGCAAAGAGATCGTGCTGCGTCTGGAAGCTGAAAGACGTATTTGGTATTATGTTAAAGCATATAAGATTCTGAAACTGAGACGGCCACTAGACACAGCCCTTGACTTTAGTTAATACAGGGGAATCCCAGCACAGGGTCAATATGTCATTAGCATGCCCTAATAAAGCTATTCAGAGGGGCTTCCTTTAAGTACGACACATCATATGCAATAAGACAGCACCGTTTCGGGGGGATTTAACAAACAACAAAGACAAAACACTTGGATCTGTCATGCTTTTATTTGATACGGTATGTCTTTCAATGACCATGTGTACGAGACCCTAACATGTTAAAGTAGCAGCTCACGTGAGGGCTGAAATTAAGGAGCGCTCCGCACATTTTTCCTGCACAATGTTAGATACATGTGGTAACACAATTGGTGACAAAGTTTTTGGCATTTATTGTAATTCTTTATATTATGAAACAAAAACATACATTTCCTTTATGTGGTAATGCTACTCATGTTTTCATCAGAAATGGCGACCATGTATGTTGTATATTAATGGAGAGGGGTAACCTGCTGAGGATCCTTCCTGCTGAGCTGCAAAGAAAAAGTGGACCAGTTACCCAGAACAACCAATCAGGTTGCAGATGTTTTATAAAAAATGGGTCTCTGAAAAATGAGAACTGGTATCTGATTGGTTAATATGGCAACTGCTTCACTTTACACTAGTTTGGATTAATCTCCCCCACTGATTTAATTTATTGTATTTTGTTTTAAGAGGGATGCACCCAGCAGTGATGCCCCCATACTGGCGATTGGTATGGCAGAGGAGAATGTTCAATATTATATAAGATTGTTAACCCTTTACTGTTTTACTCTATGTCCCAGAGTCATAGCAAGACTTTGATTCTTTAAGTCAGGACAAAAATTCAGTTCGGTGCCCTAACCCCGTAAATAAAACCAATGCAGAATAGTTTTTTGGTGCCCCATCCCAGGGACACCCCTGCCATGTCCTATAATTTACATGACTATATGAACAGCCCTCTGTAAAAGTATGGACCACAAACAAATTTAGAAGGCAACATTACATTTGTAAGCTACCAGTCCGACCGCTCAAAGTTATCAGCTTCTATGTTCCTGTATCGCTGCTCATCCCCATATATAAGAATAGAAATATACAGATAAATCTATTCAATTTAGTAAATTAGCATACGTGGTATTTTTAATTTGTTTAAAGCTCCTTAACCCTTTGTAACATGTTACAACGTTTTCCTCGCATTTAAAGAGTTATTCCCCAAACATTAAAGACTTCACTTATGTTTACAATGGGTGAAACATACCAGATTCAAACCTTTAGGCAAAAGAAAGTGTTTCATATACAAAACCATAGGAGTATTTACAGATAATTGGGATTGTCAAATGATTCAGTATAATGACAAAGTGCAGAGATCTCCCCTAAATTTAACAGGCTTGCTGCTTCTTGGTTTTTTGGCTGTTTTGCCCCCAGGGCTTGTGTTCCAGGGACAGGACAAATTAGACTCTAACTCCTCTAACATGGGAGGGATCCTGTGATTTTAATATTTTCATTTTAGTCACACATATGGATTTTATTTCAAACCGCAGCCACACACACGCACAGATAAACATTAGAGACAAAAAATTCAGTTCAGTAGATGCAGATTTTTTTTCTTTTCTTTTTATTACACAGAGACTACAGTAGTTTTAGACTGCTCGCTTTAAAAGATTGGAGCAATCTAAAAAAAAAAACTGTTAATCCTTGTAACTTATGTATCATAGCTGTTCTGCAACAATACAATGTTTGGCAAGCAGATGATTGAATTATATACTTACAAGTTTGCAGTAAAAAGAATATTTTAATAATATAAAATTTTTTACCGTGACATTATGATGATTTTGTGTGCGCATGGGGGAAGGGGTATGCCTGTTTTTTGGTATATTTTTTTAGAATAAATTCTCAATGAGCAATTATTAGTGATTACAATATATGTATACATTAAGGCTGCGTTTTAGACCATATATACTGTAGTGAGAACATGACATACTTGCTACTACAGACCAAAAACTATTGCACTGCTCCAAATATAATATTTAGGATATTTTAATGTTATTAGTTAGACTATCGTATGTTCTTGTATACTATAACACAATCAATGCCTCTTTTTATATGGCTTATTTTATATACATTTTTTATATTTTACTTGTTCTTGTATTATATGCTATGCACTATTTTATCACTTTGCAATAATATAATAAATAAGGATAATCTAACTAGTAATATAAGAGATGTATTTTGTTAAACATGAAATTAAAATGAAATAGTCAATACCTTATTTGATTTAATTATTGGCCGTCCAAATTTTTGTTGGGGGGGGGGGGATTGAAATTCTGGTAGTATCAACTGTATGTAATAGTTTTATTTTACAAAAACCATTAACAGTTCCTAGTAGTTCTTTTGCTTTTTAAACATAGTTCCAAATGGTAGAACTGAAAAAAATGGCATGCTACTGGCAAACTAGCGTTAGATTTACTGACAACATCTACTATATATATATATATATATATATATATATATATATATATATATATATATATATATATATATATATAAAGAAAGTCTTGCAGCACTCCAATAAGCAAAATCGTGAAGTTTATTCAGTCCACATCAAGCAAAGGTGCAACGTTTCTGTCCTACAATAGGACCCCTCTCAAGCATGGTGAAAAAGGTCCTATTGTAGGACAGAAACGTTGCACCTTTGCTTGATGTGGACTGAATAAACTTCACGATTTTGCTTATTGGAGTGCTGCAAGACTTTCTTTATTTATATCTGTACTTAGTCCAAGGATCGGGACTACTTGCTGGGCACCCAGATATATATACAATTCCTTCCTAAAGTGAGTGCTGCTGTTTTTCTTCGCTGTATATATATATATATATATATATATATATATATATATATATATATATACATTCTCCATTTTTGTGTGTTTTTTTTTTTTTTACATAATGATTAACTTTTTCTTACAGGTAATTCTTAGACCAAGGTTTCCTACGATTTTTTTCTCAAAGTAATAAAATCCCCCATAAAATTGGCCATAGTGTGTGGCCAGCAAGGGCTGATGTGAAATCTCTGTACATCATGGTGTCTAACAAAGGACAACATAGGTAATAGGTGAAATATGTATAGTAAAAGCAGTTAAAAGCGTTTAAACACACACAAGAGAGGCTGGACAATGAATCTGTCTATGAGTCCACAAAGGATAATGTGCAAATATTTAGTATGTATAAATTGGTCTTTATCTACGGTCAAATGTCTGTGTTTCTAAGTGAAATCAGGAGTGGTTCAGCCTTTTATAAATAAAGTGGCTATGAATGTTTGCAGTGGAATATATGACATCTTATGACTACTCACTGTTTTAATAATCAGGTCTGCATTACTTTAAATTTCTCCAGCTAATGACATTACCAACAATTTCCATCACAACTTCATGATGTTTACCAGCTGATGCAATTGTGATTTTCACATATTTCCATTAGAAGTGTATATCCTTTGAGACCCTTCATATCATGTTCTTGTTATCCTGTATAGCTTATAAAGTGCTCTACAGAACATAGAATTCAAATGAGTAACACCATAGACTGTATATCTGCGCCCTGCATTTAAGAATGTGAGAATAGATATGACGCTTGGCATGTCATTGATAACTGTCATTAGATAACACAATGCGGGTATGTGAGCCGCGAGATTCCACTGAGATGCTGTCCTCATAGCTCGTTCATAGAGAAACTTCAGGACTTATGAGCCAAAGGATTGAGGGGCATGGCAGAGCTCAAGGACTGCTAGCAATGGTAACTGTGGCTTTTAGAATTACATGTCGAAAGATAAATAAAAGTGGAGCTTCACTTTAATGTACTATATAGATCCAAAATGTAAATTATCCAAGGTATTTTTTTTTTGTTGCAGAGGTCAATATCTCCTGCCATGTCATATACTGTAATTATTGAAAAAAAAAAAAAAAATCGGAATGTCTGAAGCCATTACTAGGGGTGTTTACTCCATACAGATTTCTATAGCTCCAATTGAACTCAATAATAAATTAGTAAACAGCTCCCAAGTTCCTAAGGGTATGTTCACACGGCCTATTTACGGACGTAAATCGGGCGTTTTTGCCCCGAATTACGTCTGAAAATAGCGCCTCAATAGCGCTGACAAACATCTGCCCATTGAAAGCAATGGGCAGACGTTTGTCTGTTCACACGAGGCGTATATTTACGCGCCGCTGTCAAATGACGGCGCGTAAATAGACGCCCGCGTAGAAGAAGTGACCTGTCACTTCTTTGGCCGTAATTGGAGCCGCTATTCATTGACTCCAATGAATAGCAGCGCTAATTACGGCCGTAATTGACGCGGCGTTCAAGCGCCTGCACATGCCGGTACGGCTGAAATTACGGGGATGTTTTCAGGCTGAAACATCGCCGTAATTTCAGCCGTTACGGACCCCCGCCGTGTGAACATACCCTTATAGTGGTGATTGCAGGCAGAAAGAAAGTTAGCGACTCTATGGCTATGTATGGAGCTTCATTACGAAATATGGAGCTCTGACCAATTTAGACTCTATAAGGGCACATTTAGACGTGGCCCACAATTTCCGCCAAAGATTTTTTCTGTGTTACATGTAGATTTTGTTGCGAATTTGGCAGCGGTTTTGTCGCAAGTTTAAGCCTATGCATTGCAAAAGCTGAAATCTGCAGTGAAGTTCCGCTGCTTTGTCGCAAAAGAATGAGCATGCTGCGGATTAGAAAATCCATAGCATGTTCTGCTTTCATTGCTGTTTTTTTTTTTTTGGGGTTTTGAAATCTCTATCCACTTGTATTGTATTGTAAATTGCGGCGGATTTGCAATACGGAATCTGCACAGCTAATCCGCCCCGTCTGAACATGCCCTAAAACTTTAATATTAAAATTGTGTTAAAAGATGGACATCCATTTTATTGGGCTGATTCCCCCACAAAACACAAACAAGCTACTAATGACATGAATAAATGAATGAGGGATATTTTCCTATACACAGTTCACTTCCTATAAATTAATCCAATTGAAGGGCACATTGGGAAACAAAAATGGTGCAAATGTATAAAAGTATTTTGCACACAGCTTCGTGGTAATTGTTAGTATAAAATAATATGAAAGTAATAAAAAATAATAATATGTATCTGGGCATTTATACAATAATTATGTCCTCTAATCGCACCAGCATTTATAACTTTATATTTAAGTCTATGTATGATACATTATTTTTTAGGGGCAAGTGCGTGGAGAGGCATTTCTGTTGTCATGGAAAACCAAATACGCTATTTATTATAATGGTGACGTATGCCTAGTCATAATATAGTATATAAAAGTCTAAACTTTTTACAATAAACATGTTTTTCACAAGTTATAAGAGTGTTTAAGATTAGAAGCACAAAGAGTCTGATTTATTTTCCTTACAGAAAGAGTACTACTCTCATTCATGGTCTGAGTGTGTTATTGCAGCTCAGTCCCATTCAAGTGTTTCTGAAGTAGTAAATAATAAATAATCTTAAATAAATTAATCTTTATTTTAGACTTTATAACATATTTTATATGGGAAAAAAAATAGCCTACATTCCAATGATATTTAATTGGAATGTTTGGTCATAGTAAGGCTCTGTTCACGTCTGTATCGGAGCCTCGGTTAGGGGCTTCCGTTGCAGATCTGGTGAAAAATGCAGCAAGAAATAGCGCAGCACTGACAAACACCCACACAGAAACCTAACGGTACCGATTAAAGTCAATAGGTTCGGCTAGTGTCTGTGATGCAATGGCTCTGGCACTTCAGTTTTTTTTTTTTTTTTTCCTATGACAGAACAAAAGAATGGAAAAACTTAGCGTAGATGTGAACAGAGCCTAACCTTTGCTCTAACATCATTCATTATGATCAGGCAGCCACCTAGGGTTCTCTATTACTCGTGGCTGCCTTAAATCTGAGGAAACCCCAAAGATTATGTGATTGGTGTCTGTACTATTGGACAATAAAAATATTTTTTAGAATGCTGACGTCATTGTTTCTTTTTCCTGAGTGTCACGGCTGTGGGGTATGTGGACCCACTGGGCCGCTCTATCGTAGCAGAGTAGCAGCTGGTCAAACGAGAGTCAATAATAGTCTCTAGAACAAGAGTACCTGGGTAGATGACTTGTGCCGGATAATCAGAAGCTGGCTTGTGCCGGACTATCGGAAGCTGGCTTGTGCCAGACTATCGGAAGCTGGCTTGTGCTTGACAAAAGGATTTGTCTCGGATATAGGACACAGATACTGAAGTCGTCTCGGACACTGGACTTGGCACGAACACCGAACAAGGATACTGAAGTTGTCACAGACACAGGACTTGGCCCGGACACTGAAGTCATCACAGATACTGGACTTGGCACGGACACCGGACACAGGTACTGAAGTCGTCACAGGCACTGGACTTGGCATGGACACCGGACACGGATACTGAAGTCGTCACAGACACAGGACTTGGCCCGGACACTGAAGTCATCACAGATACTGGACTTGGCACGGACACCGGACACAGGTACTGAAGTCGTCACAGGCACTGGACTTGGCATGGACACCGGACACGGATACTGAAGTCGTCACAGACACAGGACTTGGCACGGACACTGGACACGGATACTGAAGTCGTCACGGACACTGGACTTGGCACGGACACCGGACACAGACACTGGATGTGACACCAAAAACGGACACTGGACATGGGATACAAGCTACAGGATGCAGGAAACAGGATACAGGATAAAGCTTGGGAACCTTTGCAGGCCAACACAGGGTTAGGTACAACATAGCTCAGGCAAGGAAGTGGGCAGAGTTGCTTTTAAAGTCCTGGGTGCACTGGGATTAGTCAGGAACAAAGTTCCTGTTGCGCGCGCTTGTCAAAGATCCTGGTTGGCGCGCAGCCTTGAAAGGCCAGCACGCGCACCAGGAACTTTGTTGCACCCTATGGGCATCAGCAGGAGGAGAGAGCAGTGTGCGCCGGTGTCTCTGAGGAAGGAGACGCCGGCCAGGTTTCAGAGTTCTGCGATCGCGGCTGCCGGTAAGTGGGAAATGCCGGCGCTCAGCCACCGTGGGCATTACACTAAGGGGTTTCCTCAGTGACATCAATGAGGCAAACACTGGAAATGTTCGATATCAATGATGCTTCTACTCTCCACTGCTAGACCAGAAGATTCATGGACACTTTACTTGCTCATAGTATATACAGTATATGGTCAATGGCTGAAGAGAGCCCCATTCTAGAATGTTTCTATATACATTCATTTGTGTCAAAGATCGATACATAAATATCGACCATGCCTTTTTTTTTTTACAAGGAAAACACAGGGCTGTTGAATTAAAATATCTTCACACTGAAAAACATCTAACAAGGTTTTGGTAGTTTCAGTCTTTGATCTTTTCTTAAAATCCCAAAGTGTTAATCAAGTACCTTATTATGAGTGAAGGCTGTGGACTATCCTAAGTACAAGCACCTGACAATCACATTCAGTTATGGCATTGATGGAACAGCTTGGATATTTTCACATATACATTTACATCAACAATTTAGCTATGTGCTTGTCAGGGTCAAAACTGGGTCAGGAATCAAAGGCAATGTACGTTGTGAAAGGTGGTTATTGTGTCACTCTAACTGCAGACGGCAATCAAGGTTTGGGTTCTATCTGACAGTACCACCCTTCAGAGCCAACGATAACAAAAGGTAATGTATGCCAAGGCTTGTCAAGCTAAACACTCATTGTACAGCCGTCTAAAACGCTGGTTGATACAGTCATTCAACTCTCTCAATGCAAGAAAGTTTGCGTTTTTGCTAGCTAGGAAGTCATTCTGTTATAAAAAAAAAATTTGATTAGAAAGACTTTCTTTTATTAAAAAGTCAGGAGTTGAAGCCAATAACCACAAAATATCCAAATAAGGTAGTGTTGGATTGTATTTCTTCAAAGTATATGGGACTGTCAAAATAATATTACGCACAAGTCTCTGAGTTGTTGGTTATAAGGACTTCACTGAAGAATTGTTTCCCTTTTTTATGAACTTATGTATCTTATGACATTTCCACCAGAGATGCCCTTTATCATCAAGTCTTCTAAAAAATGACTTTTTGTTACTACAATGTCCTGACCTGCCTAAAATCTGTTATACTTTTGGTGGCATAAACCTGTATTGCAGGTTCTGTTCACACTGGTGTCAGTGGTACAATTTTTACAATATCCATGACAAATACGATGATTCCGTCGTGATCTGCTTGAGGGATCCATTATCATCAGTTTTTTTACCCTATTAACTTATAAAGAGTTTGTCAAGTTTCCATTATTTTTACTGGATAGAATAGTGCTATTCTGACTTTCAAAGTAGGAAGTGTGAATAGCATCTTACCATGATCCTCCTGCCCTATTTCAACCCAAATGGCCCCTTTAGCAATTATTTCTTAGCTTATAACATAATCCATGTAGATAAATGTTACAGTATATGTGTATTGATAGATCAATTCATATAAAAGTCTAAGTTTAGTGACAAATCAACATGTGACTTATGTAATAATTAGAAACAATTTAATAATGAAGACAGGACTCCAAATGACTTGCTCTGAAGCGTAGTTAAAGGGGTTGTCTACTACTGGACAACTGATAGCCTATCCACCGGATAGGTCATATCCAGTATATGATCGGTGAGGGTCCAACACCCGGACCCCACACCGTTCAGCTTCTTTGGCTGTCTCCGGTCACCGGACGTCTATGCCAGAAGCAGATGTCTCCGGCCACGGAATAGCGATCGAGCTGCAGTACTGCAGCTCTGCTCTTATTCAAGTGAATAGGAGCAGAGCTGCAGTTCGGCAGTACAGCCGATATGCAATGTACGGAGCCAAATGCTTCCAGCTCCATACATTGCATGCCACAGGAGCAGCTGATCGGTGCGGGGTCCAAGTGTCTGACCCGCACAGATGATATACTGATGACCTATCCGGTAGTGGATAACCCCTTTAATTGTAAATTATCTTTGTAGCTAAATGCAGTAGATAGCATAGCAATGCTACGGGCAATGAAGATACCCTTTTTCATGCTGTAAACAATGCTTACATGAACAGAGTATGCTATACACATGCATATATCCATTAAAGTAATATTGTTTATAAGCCTACTGTATGTACATAGCATGAAAAGGAGCATAGTATGTCATGCATACAAGATCAGATAAAGAATGGTATTCAAAACAGTGCATGCGAGGTAGAATAATGGTGCCCCCCCCCTGAAGGAGATTGGTAAGTATATCAGATTCATGGACCCAGGTATACAATGTTAACATGTTCATAACCAAACAAAAGCATATATATAAATATATATATATATATATATATATACACACACTAATATATATATATATATATATATATATATATATATATATATATATATAGAGAGAGAGAGAGAGAGAGAGAGAGAGATTATAAAAAAAATATCTTAACAGACTAATATAAGCAAAGCAGAGTCATTCATTTGGAGCCATATATGTATCTCTTATATGGAGTTGGAAGCATACAGTTCTCTAAAATGTCTTTGTATGCTGTAGCATTAACTTTACCCTTCACTAGGAATAGGGGGCTTATTCCAAACCCTGAAAAACGGCCCCGGACCACTATCCCTCCACCACCAAATTTTACAGTAGGCACTATGAATTCGGGTAGTTAGCTTTATCCTGGTATTCGTCATACCCAGATTTGTCCATCAGACTGCTAAATAGTGAAACATGATTTATCACTACAGAGAAAACATTTCCACTGCTCCAGAGTCCAGTGGTGGCATGCTTTACACCACTAGAGCCGACGCTTGGCATTCCACTTTTTGATCATAGGCTTGTGTACGGCAACTCGACCATGGAAACTCATTTCATGTATATCCTGACCCACAGTTCTTGTGCTGATATAATTTCTAGAAGCAGTTTAGAACTCTGTAGTGAATGATGCAACAAGAGGTTAGGGGATTTTTAGACTCCACGTGCTTCAGCACTCAACGACCCGCACCGTGAGTTTGCATGGTCTTCCTCTTTGTGGCTGAACTAGTGTTACTCCTAGATGCTTCCACTTTTGACCAAATACTGTAGACCGACAAGCTGAAGCTGTTGAGATATGAAACTATTCTGCTGATTGTACTATATTCTTAAATCTCAAAATCATTTTAAAATACCTAACATTTTAAGGGAGTTTAAAACACCCGCGGCCGAGTGCATTCACGAGAAGACACACTCAGCAGGTTGAGAACTAAGGAAACTGCGTTCCCTTAGTTCACGTCACAAACAGAAAGTGCACGTCCATTTGTAGAGGGAAATGCAGAGGATTTCTCATGTTCCGCAGAAGGAAGATCAGTAGCTAGACAGAAATAACCGATCAGGACAAATTAGGTATCACTTTTCTCAAGCTCTACTGACGAATGTAAAATTTGATTTGGTGGCAAGGTAATTGGAGGTCCAATTTATCATTACGTTTTCAGGGCAACTGCGATTCACAGCAAATTTATTTGGACCGAATGGAACCAGATGGCCGATTCAATCAAATTGGACCCAAAACAAATTTTGAGAAATTAGCTTGTCTCTAATAAAGGAATTGAGCCCCAAGATGAATATCTGCACGAGGGCTTATGAGCTTTTAGCTACCCACATGAGTACCTTATGCCAGGTTCACACATATTTGTACATGGTCTTTGCCTTTTACCCGGTGGAAATTTGTACAGCAGAATTTATATTTGTCACATTATATAATTCTGCTACTTCTTGAACACAATAGGTTTTTATAATATTATTATAATTTTTTTAAGACTTTGGAAGATATAAATGTAATATATTGTATGAACAAGAGAGTGTCTTCGTTTTTTATTTAAGGACCAGGCCATTTTTTGGCTCAAGGACAAGACACATTCTTGTTTTTTCATCTCGGTATCCCGGATCATATATTGTTTTTGCACGGATGTGGCTGAATGAGGCTTTGTTTTTGCAGGACATGTTGTACTTTCTATTTTGACTATTTTGTAGCATGTATACATTAGCTTTTAATTTTAATTCATTTAATTTTGGAGATACAAGCAAAATTAAAAAAATCGTAAATTTATTTTCTTTTTTTTACCCTGTTCATTGCTGACCTAAAAGTAGTGTATATATTTTAAGTAAAGGTTGTTACACGCCTTGAAGGATTTATATGCTGGGTTAGGATGTTATATAAGAATCAAAAGTCCCAAATTAATATAAACGGTGCATTGACTATGCATTTTTTTCCCTCTAGGGGCACGCGGCAGGGCTGACCTCCCTCCCCTGCCCTTTGTCATACTTATTGAGATTCTGCAATGCTATTGTGTGTGGGTATCTGTCCTAGAAGTTTTAGGCAGGGGGCAAACGTGGACAGAATAACCCTGTATGCTAATGTTTGTTACTTTTTCTTTCAGATACACAAGATGACTTAGCTCTGATGTCATAAATGGTGGAAATGTTTGGCTTTTTTTTGGACCAAAACTATCATTCTACCAATTGATCTACTACCCTTTAAAGATCAACCAGACATTTGTATTCTCCAACCACGGTCTAGCAATAAGCTTTTAGGCCATTTCTTTCAATAAAGCAGATTTTACCAACCTTTTACCGACCTAATTGGGGTGGTTCGATCTAAGGTCAAATCATAGTGCAGACTACCTCTTTCAAGAACATACATAATTAGTTTATGTTTTTGGTAATTCTCCCGTATGGCTGGACGATTTATGATTCATTACTTTACAAGAGTCTCTCCACCTTCCACAATTGAGATCTCTAGAAGACTCTACTTTTCTAGTTGTACAGTCCTTCGAGCATCTTTCAAATTAATTTTATTTATGTTTATGTGTTCTTTTTAGATCTTTTCGGCTTCGACATTCTCTTTTTTCTTTAACCAATAGTAATTTCAATGTTGATTCTTTTAATATTTTGGGTCTTTTGATGTCCAGCACCTTGCAGAAGGGAGGTACATGGGTGTTACATAAGCTTATTAATGACTGTGCTTTATCTATAGTGACATTGAAGTCAAGGAATCTGGATCTGGGAAAATTTTCTGACAAAACTTGGCAAAACATTTTGCAATCTATTCAAGCAATCTGCTTGAATAGAAAACATTTTTCAATCTATACAAGCAATCTATTTTGCAATCTGTTCATTGCCTAATTTCGATCACAAAATTGTACAATTCATTAAAATACACAGGCTACACTATACACCATCATTTTTATGTAAAATGATATACCGTTTTGCTGCTGATTGTGCTAGTAGTAATGTGGTCAAGCTTAATGGGGTTTTACAGAATCTAAAAATTGATGGCCTATCCTCAGGATAGGCCAGTAATAGCTAATGGGTTGGGGGCCGACTTTCGGAAACTCAGCCGAACAGCTGTTTTGAAGGCTGCTTCCCCTTCATTTATTTTTGCTCACTGTGAATGGTCGACACACATTTAGCAGAGATTCACAGGTATTGCAGCCTTTTCTCACATTGAAGTGACCATTCACAGTGAGCAAGAAGAAATGAAGGGGAAGCAGCAATCGTACAAGCAGTTCACCCCCTTAAAAATAGCTGATCGGCGGGGGTCCCCGGAGTCGGACCCCGACCCATCAGCTATTGATGGTCTATCCTGAGGATAGGCCATCATTTTTTAGTGTCTGGAAAACCCCTTTAGTCAAATGGTGTGGTTATGTCTAATAGGATATGGATTACTGGATTAATGTGTTATCTGTGATTAGAGATGCATTAAATCGCTCTGTACTATTAGACCCATTTAAATGTGTTTTGGGGGACACCACCTGTTTGAATTTTTCTTCTGTACAACATATTTAATTGGCATTAAGACTCTTCTCTCTGTACAGACTCTGCAGGAAATGGGTGTCTTGTAATTACTTATCCTGTCTGGAACTGTTAAATTTGGGTAAGCAAATCCATAAGTTTAAGTCCACCTCTAATAGCAACTCTAATTCTAGCCGATTATGGTCTAGATTATTCATATTGATATTGAAAAGATAAAGATATTGAATTGTGTTTTTTTTTTGTCTTCTCTCTCCCTCTATCGGTAGGTGGGCTAGGCGGTTCATGTACTCTCTTTTTTTCTGTGAAAATTATGTCTGGATGTATATGTACTTTTCTGTGATACATAAAAATATATAGGGACTATAAAAGTGGATTGTCCCCAGCGATCAACATACTAGTAAATCACCTATCCTGTGGATAGGTAATACATGCTGTTTATGGAGAACTGCTTTAATTTTAAATTGTGTTTTTTATTACTAACACGCTGACATACTTCTCCGGGAATAGCGATCACCATTACAATGATGCTCCTTACCTTGTACATTGCTGCGATCATGTTTGATTTACTGCCGGAATCAGTGTATCACAGCCACTAATGTCGCAGATGCACTAACAGATTTCACAAAGAATTTGTACATCGTGGTGTGGCAACTGACAGCTGCCCATGGTGTAAATTTTCATCATAGAGTGGCAAATGGTTAAAAAAAATTCTTAGGGTATGTTCACATATCGAGAATTTGCAAAAGCAAATTCTTTAAGTGACATCCGAGGCAGACATCTGCAGCTAAGGCCTTATTCACACAAACCTGTAATATGTCCATGTGACAGCCATTAAAACAACGTCCGTCACACAGACCTATGTAATTCAAGCGGGCCGTTCACACGGCTGTTGTTTTAATGGACCATGTGAAGGGTCCGTGAGAAAATAGGACATGTCCTTTTTTTTTGCGCTTCACGCATCCCTCCATTAACTCTAGTCTATGGGGGATGTGTGATAATGCAACCCGCAGCGCACAGCACGGATGCACCTCGGAAGGGAGAAACTGCAGTTTTTCACGTCCGAGTTTTGCAATGTTCGTGTGAATCTAGCCTAATTCGAAGGATTTCTGCTGCAAATTTGCAACTGACATATGTGGATTTGCATGCAGATTTGCTCCATTGAAGTTCAATGGAGATAATCTCCTGCTATTCAGTGCAGAATCCCCACCAAATATGAACATACAGCGGATTACAAATTTTGTGGCACATTCATTAACCCTTTCACTGCCATAGACGTATGTAATACATTGTGACTTTAGACGATTTCTGCAATTTGCAAATAGAATTTAAGGGCTAGGGCTTTAATTTTATTATAGCATCATGTTAAAGCACAGAATCTTGGCCTTTAATACAGATGTAGCAATCTTTATCTTGACTTTTAACACATTAAACAGTGGCAAGAAACGTTACTTTTTCAATGATAAGCTTGGTTACATCCATATGATACTCTAGGTGCAAAATTTGGAGAGAAGCACTTGTTTGAAGTCGAGAAGCATAATTCAAAATTTTCTTTCCATGTTCTGTGTCTGTATCCTCTGGATATGCAATAAATATGTGCAATTGAAATGCCCTATTAATGGTAAAACATTACATTTCAGGATTTTTTTTTCCTTCTGCGTCAAATACTAGTGTACGCTACGTTCCGTTTTTCATATGTATTACATGTGCTACTTCTTTCTATGTTGTACAATACTATGAAATATTATACTTCTATTTCTTCGTCTGATTTGTAGATGTGAAACATTGGTATATATTCCCGGTTTGACTGGGTACAGCGTCCTTTACTCTTTTGCTTGTTTGTTTGTACCGTATGTGTACACATAACATATTGTAACAAATTTCTTAATTGATGTGCATATTGTATTACATTGAGAGTTCAATAAAACGAGTTTAAAAAATAAAATAGTAGTGTACGCTACAGAATTTACCCTGCCAAAAACAAAGCAAACCTGATGGAACGGAAGCTGTACCCACTGCTAAGTCCTGTACCCAAGGCTAAGTTCAAGCATGGGGGAGAAAATAAGTTGTGGAAATAGGTTGAAAATCTACAACCTGATGCAAAATTTTCAGGAAAATAATTTTAGACAGTACATTTCCACCTCACAATCTCACCTTATAAAAGTGGTCTCCAACTTATGACTCTCCTCCTCTGGTCACATGACGGATCTGCACACCTGAACGGACTGCCCTGTAATCTGCCTGCAGAGCCTGTCAGGGTGACAGTCATAGGTGCAGCAGCAACACAGGTTAAAAATCCTCCGCCTAGCAGATATATGAGCATGAAGAAAGTCAAACTATATATAGTAAACTCTCTGTGAACAACACTTGTTTACATTGTGCTGCTGGGGCCTTTATGATATATAAGAGAACTGGACTCTGGAGCTGGAGTTACTTCATCTCCAAGGATCATTTGACCCTGTGGGTTTCCTACGTACATGACTTTTGGTACTAATATTTTTTTCTCTGCACACAGTACCATCATGTTCCGTTCCATTGGGGTGACGGTGTTTTATATAGCATGAATAGTCTGCAGCGCTATTCTTGAAGTAAAAAAAACCCAAGCTGCTATAAAAACCTGATGGATCAAAACAAAAAACGGCTGAAAACGACAGAGCTGTTTTCAAGGGAAAACAGCCTCTGATTTTCAGCCATTTTTGTAGCCCAAAAAGTTTTTGAGGCGTTGTTTGGAGCTGTTTTTGGAGCTGTTATTACAGCGTCTTTTTATGCACCGTTTTCTAAAAGAGTGGCGTAAAAAACGCCCTGTCTGAACTAAACGCTGTTTTGCCTATTGAATTCAATTTTGTAGGCGTTTAGCTAGCGTTTTTTAAGCCGTATTTCGAGTCGATTACGCCCCAAAATACGCTTGAAAACTCTGCGTGTGAACATAACATTAATGGCTCGAAAAGCTCAGCATGCAGCGTTATTTTTTTATCTATCAATACGACTGAAACCCGGATGGAACCTTGATTAGCCCCATTATAAGTCATTGGAGTCAGTCAAGCAAGGATGTGGCATAGTGTCATGGCTTCTGTTATAAATTTAAGCCATAGAGCAATGTTTTAAAATATCACACAGTTCATGAAATGTCTCTAAGGTCCTACTTACACTTGTACTACTTATTTTTCGTCAGGTTTCCGTTGCCCTCTGATTGCCTGAATTGCATAACATGCTGCACTATTCTATCCAATAAAAATAAACTGAAACGTGATGGATCTATTATAAGCAGGGATAGGATGCAGCCGGTTCTACCTGGTTCTCCCGAACCCGTTATTAAAAATAACAGCTAGTTCGCAGAATTGGGGAGAGGCTGCATGCCGACCCAGTCCCCCTTTTGTGGATTCAAATGTATCTGTGTCTTTAAAAATTGCTAGACACTTTGGTGTGATGATGTGATAGTGCTGCCTGCGTCATTGAACAGAAGCCTAGACATCAGAGGCCAAGGCATTGGCTAGAAGACAGCGTCTGGAGGTGGGTTTTACTAGGGTGGGGGCCTGGGCTTATATTACACTCAAGGGGCACTTCGCAACAATTTTTTTTATTAAGGGGGCACAGTGTAGGCATTATTTATTAAAGGGCACAGTACGGGGATTTTTCATTATTACATTGTGGACATTTTATATTTTTGGGGCACAGTGTGGGCATTATTTACAAAATTGGTACAGTGTGGGCATTCTTTATCACACGTACAGTGTGAGACAATGTGCGACATTTTTTTTATTCAGGAGCTCAATATGGACCATTTTTTGATTCAGAGGGCAGGCACAGTGTGGGCATTATTTACAAAATTGGTACAGTGTGGGCATTCTTTATCACACGTACAGTGTGAGACAATGTGCGACATTTTTTTTATTCAGGAGCTCAATATGGACCATTTTTTGATTCAGAGGGCAGGCACAGTGTGGGCCTTTTTTTTAAAATTCAGGGGGCAGGCAAAGTGTGTGGTGGTATTATATTCAGGAGCCACCGTGTGTAACATTATTTTATTTAGAAGTCACAGTGTGTAGTAATATTATATTCAGGGGCACAGTGTGTAAAACTATTATATTTAAAGAGCACAGTGTGTTAGCATTACATTGAGGGCGCAGGGTATACAGAGGAGCAGAAGAACCCTATTCTAGTCATTAATAATAATAATGTTGTACTTCTATGAAAAACAAGCAATGCCCTCAATACACCCTGTATTTTCCTTATAAAGTCAAAAGTGTCTGAAATGTCATACTCATTAGCAAATGCCATACTTTTAAGGCCTGAACGTAGCAGAATTTTTCCACTGCAAATGTTGGAGCAGATTCAGGGCAATTATGCAACGAATCTGCAGAAACATTTGCATATTTGACAGATAATTCAGACGTTGCAGATATCAGAGTGGACTTGCCACAGATTTTAGTTTTTGCGGTAGCAAAGGCTGAAAACCGCCTATTCCTCTGCTTCTCCGCAACATATGTAATGTGCATGCTGCGGAGGGACAATTCTGCACCGCAACCTACTTTCCGCACAGTTATTTTACGCAACGTCTGAACTAAGTTTCCTAATAATGTATAGAAACAAATGTAAAAACCGGCTGCTGCAGAATTCTACTGCGGACTGTCCGAAGCGGAATTCAACAGCAATTACGCCACGTCTGAACTTGGCCTAAGAAAGGTTGTCAGAGAGAAAGGACGTGCACAGCCTAAGATATGTGTATTAGATGTAATACAGCCAGAAATGTGGGGTCTTACCTGCACTTAATATTTTTTTGAATCCCCTGAACCCAACTTAGTAAATAGCATATCTATTTATTAATATTATTTAACTAGTGCAAGGCATAACTGAATTCCCCAAAAAATGATTGCGTTAATACATGTTTTTCTTCATTTATGTAATTTCAAAATATGATTTTCTTTCATAAGATATAGGAGATATTTTTATATGAGTAGACAAGATGCTGACAAGCTTGCCCTACAGTGCTGGCAGAAGACAATTACATGTATAATAATACTACAGTCATATGTAGCCTCGAAAAAAAAAAAATAAGCTAGAGAAAAAGAGTCCATATATATCCACATATGAAAAAATATATTATATCTTTATTAGTAACATCAAATACATAAAATTACAAAAACAGAGAATCTAAAATTGGATCCTTGACTGAGTCACACGTACCTATATTGAAGAGAGTATATTCAATTACATTAGAGTGTATAGATTTTATTAATATTTGAAATTACTCCTACACAGGGTACATCTACATGAATAAGATGCAAATACAGAAAGTACAACAGACCAGACTGAGTAATATTGGAAAGTACATAGACCCGAGTTTGCCTAAAGAGACTAGTGTCCTTAGGAAAATTATATAGTGTCCATATGAGTCCAGCAAATGCACTTACCCATGTTTGGAGGAGAATCGTGTGACCCAGAGTATGGAAGTGCGCACTTCCATACTCTGGGTCACACGATTCTCCTCCAAACATGGGTAAGTGCATTTGCTGGACTCATATGGACACTATGTTATTTTCCTAAGGACACTAGTCTCTTTAGGCAAATTCGGGTATATGTACTTTCCAATATTACTCAGTCTGGTCTGTTGTACTTTCTGTATTTGCATCTTATTCATGTAGATGTACCCTGTGTAGGAGTAATTTCGAATATTAATAAAATCTATACACTCTAATGTAATTTAATATACTCTGTTCAATATAGGTACGTGTGACTCAGTCAAGGATCCAATTTTAGATTCTCTGTTTTTGTAATTTTATGTATTTGATGTTACTAATAAAGATATAATATATTTTTTCATATGTGGATATATATGGACTATTTTTCTCTAGTTTATTATATATTGTCAGAGTCTTTATCTCTAATTGTGTTCATGGGTGGTTGAGATTTATCTCCCACCTTTATACTTATGTCCTGTGAGACTTCGCGTCTAATTATATGTAGCCTCGAGCAGCATTTTTAGGAGCTGCATTTAGTACACTATTTTTTTTAGAAGGTTTTTGCAAATATTCTTCAGGTCTTTTTTAGGTAAAAGATTTAAGGGAACTTCAGTTTACAGGAATGACGGCTCTCATTTACCTTGCCTGCTCTTTAGCACTGTTTGGCTAGTGGAAGGGGGTTCTTAAGTCTTATATGACTGCTTTGTATTGTTCACTACTTACTACAAATCCTTTTTCCAATTTGTCTGATGTCTGTGTTTTCTAAGGTCTATGAATGTAGCAATTTAAGAAGAGAAGACAAATTATTAGTGATCAAACTGAGCCAATATAAAAAAAAGATCAGCAGTCGTGGCTGAGACAAAGACTTTACAATGTTTGCAATGGCTCAGATCCTTTTATTTGTAGATAGAGTATGTAAATAGTGGATAGGATTAGGACTGCAAGACCCATTTTCTGATATTTGGGTTAAAACCTGTAACTTTAAGGCTGGTTTCACACTCTGTGTTTTTGTACGTTTTTCATTGCGTTTTTAGTGACGTTTTTTTAATGTGTTTGTAGTATGGCCAGATATTACATTAAATAAGTACTCTCAAGCTTTTTTTTTTTCCTAATGCTGCCTGTCATCTAAGGCTAAGTTCACAACACCGTTATTTCCCGTTTAGGTCTCTTCCGTCAGAGGATGAGATGACCGGAAATCCAAACGGAAAGCATCGCTTTCGTTTGAATTACCATTGATTTCAATAGTAATTCTTTTGTTTCAGTTGAATACCGTTTGACTCCATTCACCTGGGTTTCCATTTTTTTTTCACGGAAGCAGAAGTGCTGTCTGAAAAAAAACCTGTAAAATAATTCTGCTCCTAGAGGGAAACCCTGGCAACACTATCTATATATGGACAGTGACGTCAGGGGCTCCTCCAAGAGCGGAATCCCAGCTGGAGCGTCGGCAACACTCTGTCTGGGCATTCCACTCACATAGGGAGCCCTAAAGGCGGTAGCGCTATCTGCAGAGGGGCATGTGTGTGGATATCTACAGGGTGAGGGGTGTGTGACGCTATCTACAGATGTAGCCATCTTTAACTTGATTCTGATAACTTGCTGCAGCGTGATAACACCCAACAAAAGCCATTGAAAAGTCATTGAAAAAGTAAAGATAACAGATCTAACCATTGTTTATTTAATGCGTTAAAAGTCAAGGTAAAGACGGCTACATCTGTACATAGGCACTGGGGGAGGGCACGGGAGGGGAGCGGGCTCTGAGACACGTCACACTGTAGTTCAGATCTGCCCAACGTTCGCTCAAACTGGCTTCCGGTCCGGCCATTACTTCAAGAACAGTTTCTTGAGTCTGATTGTGGCTATGTGGTGCTGGACAAGGAACGATATAGGGCCAATTACACAATGAAAGAGAACAAAGGTAAAAATGATAAATGAAAGGGTGAACTTTGCATGCACAGTACTAATATATCTAATAATATAAATAAAAAAAGCTTAGGAGTGCTTATTTAAAGTCTATAGTAAAATATAAAATATCCTACATACAACTGTGTTTTAGTTTATTGTGTTTTTGAGGCAATTTTCTGGTCAGTGGCGTCTTGTTCCAAACGCAGCATGCTCTGGGTGTGGCGTTTTTTAGTTGGTTTTCCCATAGACTTCTCTATAGGACTTCAAAAATGCCAGAAAAGAAAGTGCGTACAAAATGACACTAGATTAAAAACGCCACCAAAAACTTGGTTTAAATTGGTAAAAAAAATTCTGTGTGTGAAGGAGGCCTAAAGGTTTATTCCTATCGCAAAAAGTTATGGCATATTACTAAGATATACCATTACTTACTGATAGGTGTTTGTCCCAGCAGTCACAAGGGCCTGGGTTTGAAGAGTCTGCATTGCTGCTATAGCACTGCGTCCCCTTCACAGTTTTTTTCTTATACACAGCAGGGCGTACCTGGCCTTCTTCAGTGAAGGGAACTCCATTCAAGTGACTCTTTGGTTTGGTTAAATGGAAACTGTAAAAAAAAAGTTTCCATTTGCAGTTATTCATTACATGTCCTGCAGATTCCCTCATGAATATGTTTTTACCCCTTTACCCTTTTTTTACCCCTTTACCCCTTTTACCCCTCCTGGTTGCCAGAATGAGGAAGATGGTGACCATTACCCAACATTGGATCATAGATATCTCAGTAGATATGTTTTCTTTAAAGCTGAATAGCTTGGCAAGGGGCTGTAGGACATATGTATAAAGACTGGCATACAGGCTGGAAACCACGCCACTCTGAAGAAGAAGAAGAAGAAGAAGAAGAAGAAGCGTAGTATGCACTGTAGGCAACAAGGCAAAGTTTTTTGGGTATTGTGCCAACATTATTGAACAATCTCATTTGGCAATAGGGTGTCTCTGTATACAACCTAAGGCCTTATTCACACGAGCGTATTTCACGTCCGTGTTACGCTCGTTAAAACAACAGACGTCACACTGACCTATGCAATTCAATGGGTCCATTCAGACATTAAGTGTTTTTCACGCAGCATGTGTCCGCTGCGTGAAAGTCACTGCATGTCCTATACTTGTGCGTTTTTTGCGCAACACGCAGCCATTGAAGTCAATGGGTGCGTGAAAATCACGGACAGCACACGGACGTTATCTGTGTGCTGTCCGTGTTTTTCACGCACCAGTTGCTAAAGAGATGATGAGGAAAAAATAAAACACCTCCTTCAGTTTATTTTGCTGACGTAAAAAACGCGTGACATACGGATGACATACGTGCGTAAAAAAACACAGACGCGCATCGTACACGGATGCCACACGTAACCGCAACGCAGGAAACACGCTGCATTTTTTACGTCCGCAAAACGGACACATTCATGTGAATAAGGTCTAACACTGTCAGCACTGATTGGACAAAGTTAGCGTATGTAAAGTCACAACCCATTGCAGAAAATGAAAACAATGTTTTTAAAGAATAGAAATATATGTTATATATTCTTAGCGGCAGGGATAGTTTCAGGTATGTAAAACATTGGGCATAATCCCTTTATCTATGGATTCTTTGCTAACAAATTTTCTTAGAATTCCAGTATTTTAATTTGACCCTCATAAAATCATGATGGTTCTCTGATGATATTGCCTAAAGTGCTTATAACACACAGATTGCAAATATTCCACGTCATGGCTTATCT
The DNA here is from genome assembly GCF_050947455.1 of Rhinoderma darwinii. NCBI lineage: Eukaryota > Metazoa > Chordata > Amphibia > Anura > Rhinodermatidae > Rhinoderma > Rhinoderma darwinii. The sequence goes on from NC_134692.1 coordinate 51,488,505, forward strand.
GTACTAACCAACTTAGCCATTAACAAACAGCTGTTTTGAATTGGCCAATATAATAAGTATATTTATCTTCTTTACATTTTTCCCAGAGAAAACTTCCCATTGTGAGATAAGTATCAGAAGTACTGCTATTACCATGTTACATTAAGCCTCTGTAGCGCGACCTGTTATTATCATTGGATCATATTTCTTTTTAATATATGGTCGTTTTCGCTCTGTGTATCCTTGATTTACCTGAAGATCAATTTTAACCCCTTTGGGACGCAGCCATTTTTTGTTTTTCCGTTCTCGTTTTTCACCCTCCGCCTTCCAAGAACCATAACTTTTTTATTTTTCCGTCAATGAAGTAGTGTGAGGGCTTATTGTTTGCTGGAGAAGTTGTAGTTTCTATTAGCACTATGTAAAGTCCCATATAATTTACTGGAAAACTGAAAAAAAAAATTTGGGGAATGGAATTGGAAAAAACTGTGATTCCTCCATTGTTTTTTGGGTTTTGTTCTTATGGCTTTTACCATGCGGTAAAAATGACAACTGAATTTTATTCTGAGGCTCAATATGATTACGGTGATACCAAATTTTTATTGATTTTGTTATATTTTACTATTGCTACTTTGACAAAGATAAAACAATTTCTTAAAACATTTTTTTTATTGTTGTTCACCATATTTTGAGAGCCATGCATTTTTTATTTTATTGGCGATTTAGCAGTTTGAGGGCTTATTTTTTTGCAGGGTGAACTATACTTTTTATTGGTACCATTTTTTTGTACATACAACTTTTTGATTACTTGATTACTTTTTATTACAAAGAGCTAAAGTGGCCAAAAAAAAAACTGTGATTCTGGTGCTTTAGGGCATGACCACACATGGCGGAATTCCTCCGCAACTGTCCGCATCAATGCCGCACCTAATCCGGGTTGCGGATTACGGCTGCGGATCTGCACAAAATGTGCAGAAAATTGATGCGGACTAGCTGCTGCGGACTGCGGGAAAAGTGCTTCCCTTCTCCCTATCAGTGCAGGATAGAGAGAAGGGACAGCACTTTCCCTAGTGAAAGTAAAAGAAATTCATACTTACCGCCCGTTGTCTTTATGACACGTCCCTCCTTCGGCATCCAGCCCGACCTCCCTGGATGACGCGCCAGTCCATGTGACCGCTGCAGCCTGTGCTTGGCCTGTGATTGGCTGCAGCCGTCACTTACACTGAAACGTCATCCTGGGAGGCCGGACTGGAGACAGAAACAGGGAGTTCTCGGTAAGTACGAACTTCATTTTTTTTTACAGATACATGTATATTGGGATCGGTAGTCACTGTCCCGGGTGCAGAAACAGTTACTGCCGATCGCGTAACTCTTTCAGCACCCTGGACAGTGACTATTTACTGACGTCTCCTAGCAACGCTCCCGTCATTACGGGAGCCCCATTGACTTCCTCAGTCTGGCTGTAGACCTAGAAATACATAGGTCCAGCCAGAATGAAGAAATGTCAAGTAAAAAAAGCAAGACGCATCCGCAGCACACATGACATGTGCATGACAGCTGCGGACTTCATTGCGGAACTTTGAATCTCCATTGAAGTCAATGGAGAAATTCCGCCATGAGTCCGCCACTGCTCCGCAACAGACAGAGCATGCTGCGGACACCAAATTCCGCTCCGCAGCCTATGCTCCGCAGCGGAATTGTACGCATCGTGTAAACGAACACTGCTAAATTAAAGTGAAAGTCAATGTAGAAACGGCTCCGCTGCGGATTAACGCTGCGGAGTGTCCGCAGCGGAATTTAAGTGCAATTCCGCCATGTGTGAACCCGCCCTAACATTACTTTAGAGGATAAATGGGAAAAGGGGGATTTTCAGAGTTTTTCATATTTTGATTTTTCTTTTCAACTGAAAACTTTATTTTACACTTTTTAATAGTTTCCCTAGGGGATTTGAACCAGCAATCATTAGATCGCTGCTACAATACACTGCAATACAAATGCAGTGCAGTATATTGTCATTTTTACAGGCTTCTGTTAAGCCCTGCCAGAGGCAGGGCTTAACAGAGGCAGAAAGAAGGCAGACCTGGGGACATTCATTAGGCCCTCAGGCTGCCATGACAACCATCGGCACCCCATGGCAACCATCAGCCGTTACCCTCTTTCTAACAGCTTAGATGTCGCGGTTGCTATTGACCGTGGCATCTAAGTGGTTAAATGGGTAGGAACTGAGCGATTGCTGTTTTGGCCGTTAGCGCAGGGTGTCAGCTGTAATACACCCGCTTCATACTCCCCCCCCCCATACCAGGAGGTGCAGTTACGTCCAGGTGAACAGAAAAGATCCTGCTTAGGGTATGTTCCCACATGCAGGATACGTTGCAAATTTTCTGCAACACAAAATCTGCTGTGGAATCTCAAAAAACCTCAAATAATTCAGTTACAGAAATCTGCAGCAAATAGTGCCTTTTTGCAGCACATATTGCTGTTTATTTAGTGTTAAGCATTAATTATGGATAATTTTATATGCACCTGCAGATTTCCATCGGTTTTTCTGCGTTTCCGCTGCGTAAACAATATACAAAACTAAAAATAAAACCCAACTTGAGTATTTTAGTGCAGAATTTATACTTTTCATTGAAGTCTATGGACAAAACACGCAGCATCTCTACACAGAATACGCAGCAAAAATTGACATGTTGCAGATTTGAAACTCACCGCAGAACACTTTTCGCACGACTTTCTGCATTTTTTTCCGCAGCGTGTGGCTAAGATTTGCAAAATCTCATGCACTTTGCTACTACTGTAATTGCTTTCTAATTTTTACAATTTCCACACAGAATTTTATTGGGGATATTTTGTAGTGTTTGCACTATGTAGGAACCCAGTCTTAAACTTGTCACTTCAAACATTACAATAGTGAGGCCGTATTCACAACAGCGTTGGTTTCCATTGAGGGGCTCCGTTGGACCTTTCAATCAAAGGAACCCCTCAACGGAAAGGCAAAAGGAAACCATAGGTTCCGTTTGCATTACCATTGATTTCAATGGTAATGCCTGCGTTGCTTATGGTTTCCGCTTGTCCCTGTTGTGAAAGGGTTCAGTTTATTTGATGGAATCAATAGCGCAATCGACTACGCTATTGATTCCGTCAAAAAAATTGAATCCTTACACAACGGTGACAAACAGAAACAATATGCAATGGAACCATTACCATTGAAATCAATGGTAATGCAAACGGAACCTATGGTTTCTGTTTGCCTTTCCGTTGAGGGGTTCCTCTGATGGAAAGGTCCGACGAAACCCCTCAATGGAAACCATCGCCCTTAACTGCTTAAATAGATCCCATACCATAATAGTTTTATCGGAAATGCTTGCAGTAGGGGCTGCTCAAAAAATAAAGAAATGCTTGAAACTCCCCATGCTTACTGTTTGTATCATCTCTATATATCAAAACAGTTGCAAAAGACCATCCTGATAGCAAGTAAAGGACATTTTTGGCTACTGCAGCAGACAGCTCAATACAAAACCCGGAGAGCAAATGCCATTGCCATGCCTATGTGGCAGTCGGAGAAAAGCCACAAAAACACCAGCAACATCTCTGTTAGTTTTAGTAATTATATAGTGTTGGATTGTTCTGTAAATAGACTGAGTTGTAGAGCAGAAGATAGGTGACTTGAAAGCTAACTAAGGCATCTGTGTCCAGAGATGACATTTTAAGGTACAGGAAGCATCTTGAAATATGTATTTTTATCTGGACTGGTGTTATTGAGGACCTCTAAACTCTCCTGACATATCAGTTTTTGTAAATACTTATATTCCCAGTGAAATAACAATTCTGGAAAATATTTTTTTAGAACAGAGCATTGTGCCATTCCTCCAAGAAATTTGTCAATTAATTTACCACTGGCTGTTCTCATTCCCCTTGTCAAAGTGATGTGTCCCTACACATCTGTCAGCACTGATTGGAGATTGTCAGTCTGTGAAGGACACCCCCAACTGGTAACACCCAGTTGTCCATTTATTCATACATTTCTAGGAGAAATAACAGAGAAACGGCACAACGTAGAGTTCTAAGAAAAGATGCTCCAGAATTGGTATTTCATGGAGAACACAATTATTTACTAAAACAGACATGTCAGAAGAGTTGAGAGGTCCTCTTTTAGGATGGTCAAAGAAGGCAAGTGCACTCCTCTGTGGTCGATGTCCTTTCCACATTTGGTTTAAACAGTCTGTTTTAATTCTGCTACTAACAAACTGATGTTCTTTTAATCTATTGGACAACTATTCAATAAAAGAGCACAATTGGAACAACATTTACTTGTGGTGTATTTTCCTTGCTACATTTTTTAATTTTTCTCACTTTCGTTTTGGGTAGACCATTGAGAAGCTTGCCGTAGATGCTCTATGGTCCAGAAGTAAGTAAAGGAAGTTACAGTTGGCAGTAACTATGGATACTGGAAGCCTGTGCTAGCATTTCTTCTGCGGTGTTGCTATCAGTGTGTGAAGAGTGGTAGAAGAGGGTTGCATTGACAATCCAACACAATGGGCAGCACTTTGAACACATTTTATAAGTGGTCAGAAACTTGTAAATAACTCATGAAAGAATAAAGTAACGTTAAAACCAAGCACACCATTGTTTTTCTTGTGAAATTCTCGATAAGTTTGATGTGTCACATGACCCTCTTCCCATTGAAAAAACTAAAGTTGGATACAAAATGGCGACTTCAAAATGGCCACCATGGTCAACACCCAGCTTGAAAAGTTTCCCCCTCCCATATACTAATGTGCCACAAACAGGAAGTTAATATCACCAACCATTCCCATTTTATTTAGGTGTATCCATATAAATGACCCACCCTGTAGTATTATAGTAATGTAGTATTATTATAGTAATGAAGTATTATAGTAATGTAGTATTGTTATAATAATCAATGAACTAATTGATTAGCAATAATTTTGTATTGTAGCAAATTTAAAAGTAATGCGGCCCGTCTACTTCTATGTGCGGACCTGGCCGAGTTTGAGACCCCTGTTCTAACCAGTCCCTGTTCCAAAGAGTGAATGCCACTCAAACAGAACCACTGGCTAACCACCATTAAAACAGATATGAGCGTTTTCTGAACACATGATGGCTCTTAAACGCTATTTGTACTATTGATATTAAACATTTTTGAAAAATACTTGTGTCCATTTTTCATAGGTTTCAAAGAGTAAAAATCATTTTGAATAAAATGTAATTCACAGTGTTGAACCAATCACACTGATACGTATTTTTAGATAAATATATAAAAAAAAGCTTTCAAAGCCGTACATAACCTTTAAATGCCATGTGACCGTTGGGTGGGCACTGGCAGAGATTTTACATTGTGGCCCAAGCGCTTCTAGCTTTTCCTCTCACTCTGAAAACCACACTAAACTAATAAATGATTTTGTAGAATTTAGAATTTATGTCTTATGTAACAATTCCTCAAAGAGAAACTACAAAAATACTTAAAGTTGATATACAGTAATGCATTTGATATGGTATTTAACTAAATTAATGGAACATTAGGTTTGTAGTATAACTCAGCTTTTAGAGGTACTGTGGCTAAAGTATTAGGGAATTGCATTATGCACTAATCTATAAAACGTTATGATTATTATTAGACAAATTTGGAACAGGAATGACGAGGGATACAGCACAGAATTAAAATTTCCATCTGCAAATTGAATTACTGCTTGTATCGGTGTCCCTAGGTGAATAGTTTCTTATGTCTTGTTCCAATCAAATATTGTTCCCCCTCTTTTACTTCCTCATGGGTCCAACTGAAACCAATATTGTTACCTGGTGTAAGCATCATCTAATGGGGAGAAATAGGAAAGCAATGCAGTGTTCTGTAATATGTCCCTTTTGAAATCTAAGGTAAATTACCTCATAACTTAATTTTTTTATTCTGTTGTGCATAATGATGTCAACTTATGCGTATTGTATTCAGTCCTAGTTAGTATTTTCCCCCTGCATATAATTCCCAAAAAACAATATAATATTGATCAGAGGTGTTGCTTAAAGCTTCTTGGCCCCAATGAAAATCTGTAGCAGAGCCCCCACCTACAATGTCCTCTTCAGAGGCGTAGCTATAGGGGGTGCAGAGATAGTAGTCGCACACAGACCCTAGTGACTAAGGGGGCCCAAAGGTCCCTCTGCTACATAAGAAGATAGCAGTGTTAGAAATACCACTCCATACACCATACAGGTGGCTTATTTAGCAGAGTCGCCTTTGGGCACCGGGGCTTGGGTACATCTTCTATCTCTGCTCCCGCTATTGCTATGCCCCTGATAATAATACTAAAACTAGAAAGAAAGACTAACACTGGAATATTCGTAGGGTTTTTGAGAACACACATTCTATTTGAGGTAATTTTAATACTTTTGTATATTTGGTGTGAGGTTGAGGAGTCTTTATAGATGTTTATTTTATCTTAACTTTTTCATATTTTAATATTTGTGTTTTTAATGTTTGGCTATATACAGTATCTATTACATTTGCTTTAAGACTCAATATCAGGAGAAAAATCATCTATGTATTCCTTGCATGCCCTATGCTTCTGGCATCAGATCACTATTACCAATGATGTGTACATGTAAAAATGCAGGGAAGACACAGACTATTTCTTAGCAGTGTCTCCCCTGTCTGACCCAGACAGAGGGATGTTATTGATTTCATAATGATGTCCATAGCAACACTTAATTATTGATTATTTCAATTTCTGTTCTAGGATAAGGTTGATACAGTTAGGGGATCATACATGTCTTGGGTTTTCTAAAAGTCACATACACATAAATACATGTCAAAGGAGCACGGGTACACAAGGGAAGTAGTTAACAAGAAAATTAATTCAACCACAAAACTGCAAAATTGCCCATTGATTATCAAATTGACATTCTGCCTTACTGTAATAAGACCAACATAGTAACAAGCATACTTCCACCAAGAACAAGATATTCTAAGATTCATAAAATTATAAGCTTATCTTTATATGCACAATGTCTTCTCATATGGATCTGTATGAGTATTAAGGGTTAATAATCAAGCATATTTAACATTTTAACATCAGAGGCCACCAATGCTAGTACAAAGGCATACTGTAATACATAGCAGTCCTGTGCACACCTCCACTGTAGAGTACTTGGAGGGTGACGCTTGATTTCCTTTCCTACCATGAAATCTAATCAAGCCCACATCCTACCTACCTCCCATGTAACTTCTAAACATGTCATTTCTGTTTCACATTGGTTCAGCTTATTGGCTTTACAGCAGGCCTATATCAATATATTCTCAAAGGAAAATGCCATATCTTTTTATTTTTGCATGCACGAAATAGAGATTGCTATACATAGAATATTACATTTTCAGTGTATATACAATCATTTTACTGTTATAGCAACAACACCATATGTATAAATCAGACAAAGCCATTTAATTTCTATAATGGGGAAAATTGTAATACCTTAGATATGTTCTAGAAAATACTGGTATCAAACAATGTTTGTAATTTGCTAAACTTGCTTAAAGATGAACCAAGGGCATGCTAAAAAATCCATCATCTGCATTTATGAAAGATTAGTTACAAACCGCAAGAAACTAAGGCTTTATTCACATCTGCGCTCATATTTCCATTATTCTTTTTCATCATACGAACAGAATAATAAAATTATCGGAAGTGCCAGATCCGTCAAATGATGGACACCAACAATGCCTGGTGGAACCCATTGTCTTTAATGGGTTCGGTTTGGTATCCTTCATTTTGCCGGTCAAAATAGCACTGCATGCTGCTTTATTTTCTCCAGGATTTTTTATAGAATCTGCGACGGAGGCTCCTAATGCTGCCTCCGACACAGATGTGAACACAGCTTAAAGGGGGGATTTATCAGCCTTTCTTCGTAGAAAAGCCGCAAAAGGCCTGAAAGTCTCAATTTGCGGTGAAAATTTTGACTTTTAATTTTGGTTTAACAAAAGGTGCAGGGCCTCCGCAGTCCGACAGATTTACTATAATTCATGGCAAAAAAAGGCGTAAATTATAGCGGAAATCTGTTCTCATTTCACCACTCCGCTACTTCCCACTCGGACCACTTAAAACTCTCACTGTAGGCCGCAGTTCATGCAAAGTACTGACATTCTAGCAGTGTCAGGACGTTGGATAAGGTGCAGCACTTAGGACGTTGAGTTCTGTGTCGCATTTAAGGCCCAGATGCTGCACTTGCAGTGTGTGAATCTGGTCTTACGTGTAATATTTTTAAGTGGTAATTTCTGAAATTTCTATTCACAGTTTGCTGTCATTTTAGAGTAGTGTTTTTCTAACTAATACTTGACCCTTACCACGATGAAGTGAGAGAAGTTGCTACAAAGTTTCTCTATAGACTATAAGAAATTCCAGAACAAATGATAAAATCTTTAGTCTGAAAAAAGGTTACATAGCCATTTATATGACTCTAAGAAGGTTACAAAGCTACTTATAAGGCTCTAAGACTTTATTAACTTTAAATACCGTAAGAGCATGGTCATCTGTCCATAGGACACAAAATCAACTCTACATTTGAATAAAGTAGGAGACATAAGTTTCTTTGACTGAAAACAAGTAAATCATGCACAAAAACATGAAAAAAAGCTAAAAATAAGTTTTGCAAAGAAGATGTTAAAGACTGGTATTGAACTTGGGTTGTATGAAATAAATACATGGCTGTGTATGGTATTGCAGCTCAGTCCCATTTACTCAAATCATCAAAGTATATAGTTGAATTTAGTTTAACTTCCTAATTGGTCCTCTTTTATGCATCTGGTGTTGTGAAATTCCACATTATATCTCAGGTCTGTGCTGCATAGAAGGTTTGGATGAGGCTGGATTCACACACAGCATTCAGCAGGATTTTTTTTGCTAATTTTGTTTGGTCTGTTTTGGGGGGACTAAAATTCAGTAACCAGATTTAAATGGACAGAAACTTTTCAAACAAATTATTCTGATTTAATAGTGTACCTGATATAGTACAACTTTGTAATTGACTTACTGTTAAAATGTAGTTGTAGTTGTTATCTATGCAAAATCTCTGTTAAATTACTGCCATTAGGTGTCTCCCTTCTTGTAATCTGCTGTCCACCCCCTGATGTCAAGCAAAGTCCATCCCTGGTTACAGAGCAGAATTGACAGCTGCAGAAGATAGGGGTGTGTCTACTATACAAGTCTCTGGAGGGGCAGCCAGAGGAGGGAGCAGAGAGAGTGAGTCAGCAAACACACAGGCTGCTTGTGAAGGCCCTATTACACCGGTCAATGATCGGCCGATGCAGCGAGCGCCGATCAACGAGACATCGTTGATCGGCGCTTGTTTGCTCCTGTCACAAGGAGCTATGGATGGGGTCGTTACTTCGATCACTCGTCCCCATACGTTATTATGATGTCGGCAACGCGTCTCCCTGTTTACACAGTTGAGATGTGCTGCCGACAACGATAATATTTTTCTTTTTTAAAACGATACGATCAGCAGATGATCAAGCGTTTGTTCGTTCATCTGCTGATCGCTGCCCTGTTTACACAGGGCAATTATTGGCAACCAGCTTTCTATGAACGCTTGTCTGCCCCATAATTGCCCAGTGCAAAACCCCCTTTAGAGATAGAGCCTGCAGAGGGGAAAAAAATGCTAAATAATGCAGAATACAAGTTATATAATGGTCAGAAATACTGTTATTCCTCATGTACACACTTATGACCGCTTATTCAGAAAAGTCACCCTAAAATTTAGGTACGCTTTAAGTCTAACGTTTATACCATTCTGTAGTGCTTTATTTTCCCTGTGGTAGCGCTACAGGCAATTGAACGCTTTACTGCTAAATTGCTAAATCCATCACAAATTTTAGCTGATCATTGGGATCCCGGCAGTTGGATAATCTATGATCAGTCTATCATCAGGGGATCCTTCTAGCAAAAATTTGTGCTCTTAAAGGGAACCCTTCCAATCCATTTCAATTCATCCACTTCAGCCAGTTATCACATTATAAGGTTATGTGGTATCCATTTCTCATCTTATGAAAATAACAAAAAATATTGTTCCACAACAAGAGCCATCCAGCAATAAAAAAAAAAAGTAATTGTGCCACTTGTTGCACCTGTGTCCTCGAATAGCTTCCAACAAAGACATCTGTCTTTCTTGTGCCTACTCCTTGACCCAGTACAATATCAGCTTCAGGTGTATGCGTCACAGTGTCTACTCCTATTTCCCCTCCCTGAGAAATGTACTGTAAATAATTCTGTTTATCTAATTGAGCACAATTTGTAGAACCTGAGTAGGTGAAATGTATATAATACATATCTGTAGAATATTGATGATGGGTAAGTCATATAGATTTTACTGCACGCTTTTAAAGCATCTTCAGTAAAATCTCTATTTCAGCTAGTCATATTTGTCTTTAGGTAACTGTAAAGCAAAGTTCATCTACTAGACAAGGATAATAATTACCTGTCCCAGCTTAATGACTCAGTTGTCAAGGTTTAGAGGCAGCTACTTTCAGGTCTCATTACATTTGTTAGGTATTTAAATGATTGTGTGTGATTGTAATAAAAATCATGGAATGTCTGATTCTGTTTGACTTTGTGCAGTGAGGTCCATTGATTAGGACCCGAGAGTTCATGGCGAATAAATGGTTTAATTCAAGCAGCTGTAAACAACCAGCTCCAACTGCAGCCATTCCGTTAAGACATTCTTATCTGGACACAATCAACTGAAACCACACAGGAGGTCAAAATCAATTTATAAAAATACATTATTCTTTCATGAGGACTGTCAAAGTCACCCCCTAAAACCTATCTGGAAATCACTTACATCTGGGTCGCCAGTCATTTGCTTTAAAATGGTATTTACATGTAATGCAAACATTACTGATTGAGTCCTTTACATAGGAAGAAATGGCAGAGTTCCAATGCTATTAATATATGGGCATATACCTGCATAAACACACTCCCACATACACGCATACACTCACACATATCAGACCAAGTTTTATTTATCCACTAATAAAAAAAATGTATCAAGAAATATCTTTAGAATTAACTTATAATGACAGATTACATCGCTCTTGTTCCAACAAGCCACTCTGTCTTGCCCAGGGTATTTAGATACAGTGCTGGGGCAGTGAATTGAATATTTGAATGAAAGAAAGTAAAAAAAACTACAACTTTGAATAGCTAGGGAAAAATCAGAGCAATGTAATCTGTCATTATAAGTTAATTCTAAAGATATTTTTAGATAATATCTAGATAATATCTAGATAATATCCCACTTAGCAACCAGCTTCCAGCTTCATACCCATCAGCCCCCACACTAGTTGAGTCTATTGCTGTCGGATCAGAAACTATTGGCAATTTTAATGGAAGATAATAATAGTAACAAAAACAATTCTGAAAAAATGATTATGAAAATACATGAAAAGTTTTATAATACTAAGATTTACAGAGTAATGTATCCATTTGATGAAAACTTTGCTCTTCAGTTCTTTATAAAAATAGATCATCTCTACATAGGGGTATTATTTTGGTTTCCAATATTTTCATTGTCAAGATCAAACACTTAGGCCCCCTGCACACGACCGTGCCCGTAATCACGGTCCAAGATTATAGGCTCTGCCGTTTGTTGACAGCCACGGACAGCCACCATCATTTGCAGGCCATTCTCCCTTATAAAGTATGGGAGCACGGTCAGTAAAAAGCAAAAAATAGTCCTATGTTTTGCAAAGCCTTTCTACAGCATGGACACCTTCCCATAAATATATGGGAAGGTGTCCGTGGTCAATAGAAGTGAATGGGACCGTAATTATGGGCCGTAATTACGGATGAATTCTACGGTTGTGTGCATGGAGCCCTACTGAGGATATAATCCACGATGGATGAAAAATCTAACCAGAATATAGATTTGATATGTATGACATCATATGTGGGAAAGGGTTACAATCATTCCTTCCACTCAATACACCAGTGATTTCCAATCTGTCAGGGCATGGTGGGAGTTGTAGTTTCAAAACAGCTGAAAAGGCATAGATTGGAGAGCACTGCACTATAATACCTGTAAATGAACCTCCATCTCACCAGGAAGATTACCAGTGTTGTGGGGTTTTTTCATACTACGTATCTACCATTAGATTTTTGATGACTTCAAAACACACATTTCATTGTATTTGTGAATGACAGAATATAAATTAATGGGTGAAATCCGTCCTGTTCAGATGTTTAGAGTAGCAGCAATTATAGACCATATTTAAATGAATTGTACCATTTGACTGCCCTTACCTAGGGAGTTATGAATAGAGACAGGGGTATTACCTCTGACTGGACAACATCAGTTGAAACGATTTGTGATGTAGAGGAAACTATGAGTAATTATTCTTCATGAGTGCTGTAGTTGAAGGAAAAACTTGTTAGTGCAAAGCTTTACATGTTCATTGCTGCATTGTCACAATGTGCATTTTAGGATTATGTTATACAGTAAAACATCCATTTTAAACTTGTGATAATTATGTGACCTTGCCTTCTGTTCAAGGTTATGGAATCATGAGACTGCTAGTGAATTGGGAGTGTCAATCATTTCTTTGCCTGTTTGACATCCTCTATGTTGATTTTGCTATAAAGACTTGCTCTCAACACTAGACATACAGTAAATGTATATATACATTCACATATCAATATCTATCTATCTATCTATCTATCTATCTATCTATCTATCTATCTATCTATCTATCTATCTATCTATCTATCTATCTATCTATCTATCTATCTATCTATCTAAAAACAAAATAAATTCCAGAGCAGCACCAAGAAGAGAAAAGGTGGGTGCAAGTCTAAGGATAAAGGCTATATCCTATTAAATGCAATGCAAAAAAACAATGCTTGAAAAATGCAGTTGCGTTGCTTATGGATTAAAGTTCACCAGTATTGGTATTTTACCTTGATATCCAGGAGTATTTATTTATCTGTCTGTCTATTTCTATCTCTCTCAATAAATATAGTGTGCCATTTTTTTATTTGAAACGGAGGCCCTTCATCAGCAGTGAATTAAATATACTGTCAAAATACTTTTTCTTCACATCTCGATTGATGTGCACATTAAGGTAAGAAATGTTGCAATGTATAATTGTTTGGTAACTTCAAAATATCACAGTGGACAAATCATTTTGGGGTTTTAGATTTATTTTTTGATAATTTAAAACATTGATAGCACTGAAACATGTATTTAAATCATATAATGACCAATAATACTGCAATTTACATGCCTATATAAAACAGGCCTATGTATCTTTTTCTCAGGCAGCACGCATGCATGCACATCTGCACACAGACACACACAATAGATAGACAGACAGACAAATAGATAGATAGATAGATAGATAGATAGATAGATAGATAGATAGATAGATAGATAGATAGATAGATTTGTAGATAAATAGATATATAAATACAGTAGATAGATAGAAGATAGATGGATAGATAGATAGATAGATAGATAGACAGACGGACGGACGGACAGACAGACAGACAGACAGATAGATAGATAGATAGATAGATAGATAGATAGATAGATAGATATGAGAGATAGATAGATAGATAGATAGATAGATAGATAGATAGATAGATAGATAGATAGATAGATAGATAGATAGATAGATAGATAGATAGATAGATAGATAGATAGATAGATAGATAGATAGATAGATATGAGAGATAGATAGATAGATAGATAGATAGATAGATAGATAGATAGATAGATAGATAGATAGATAGATGGACAGACGGATGGACAGACAGAATTTGTGCACTTTACTTTATTACCCCGTTTGCTCATTTTTTTATTATGCTTTTTAGTCATTCAATTATTGCTGCATGGGATTGTAGTACAGACATGTATACTTGGACATATACTTATAGTGTGCAAAAGTGCAACATGTATTTGAGTTCTGTTTACGATAACATATGCAGCGTTTTATCGACACATAATTAATAAAGATATTGTGTAGGACTAAGAATTGATCTGATCTATAATTTTAGAACAGTGTTGTATTGGGTAAAGAGTGCTAACATCAGCTACAGAACTTGGTAGAATGTGGCGCATGATATTTTTTGCAGTCTCCAGGAAGACTACTTCTAAAATAGGCATATCTGTTTAAGATCCAGGTCATCATTGTTGCACTTTATCAGCAGGGAAGATCTAGCATTTTTCATGATCTTTTCTCTGTAGCTAGTAACTAGCTGAGAAGCTATGTGTGGAATTAGCAAATTCACTGCAGAATCTGTAGATTCCCAAGTTTATTAAAAAAAAGAATACATTTCCATAATAATAATGTTTATTTATTGCAGAGTATATATACATATATGTGTATGTAGATAGATCGATAGAAAGATATGTATTGTGTGTGTGTGTGTGTGTGTGTGTGTGTGTTCATGCTGACAATACTAAAGATAATCGCTATAGTATTAGTTATATCCAAACTAAGTTTTATACCTGAATATAGCAATTTTTAGTAAGATCTTTACATTAAATTAATTGGCTGTTTTTAATTTGGGGTACTTCATTAACAGTTATTTAAAATAGCACCAAAGTAATTTTGAATAGCCAGAAGAAATCCGAAATAAAATTTAGAAATATTGTGATGTTCTTCATTTTTACAATTATTACTTCTAAAAATGACAGCTAATTTAATATTGTATAGTCCATCTTAGATTTATTGACCGATTCAAATAAAAATAACATGAATAAAAATTGTAAAACATTTTTTACATGGCACTTGCAAAAAAAACATTGAATCCAATAATATAATAAATACCATGTAAAAATTAATGAATAGGACATGCAACTATAAAAGATTGCAATTTTAAGCTTTGTTCAAAAATTTTTATTTGATTGCTGCAGAAATAATATTATCCTCTAAAACACTGATTTCTCAGAAATCCTAAATGAGAGCAATATATTTTACATTAAAAAAAAAACCTTGTTGCAACAGCTTTATAAGGAATGAAATATGGCAGGTACATAATAAAAATTGTGATATGATACTACTCTACATTTCTAATGTAGGTAGATCGTTGAGCAGAACACTAATATTACCTCCTGCCGGCAAGTAGGGAGGCAATGAAAGAGTTAAACAAATTACTTTTATGTGCACTGATATAAAAGTGATACAGAAAAGTCCAGCAGATAAGGAAGGGGGGGGGGGGGGTTGTCTACCAGCTTGATGGGTGGGCTTGATCATCCACTTTGATTCTCTTACTGACTACAGCAGCACACTTCACTGTTGATTTCTGTGCAGGCTGAGGGCAGTAACAGAGAAGGACAATGTTTCTTAGAGAAGGGTAAGTAGATGTATTGTAAACTGACTCACCACTGAAATGAGCATATTAATGAAAAATATTAATTAATAGGTTGTAGGAAGGGAGTAACATGACTGGTTAATTGACAGAAGGGAGGGTCAGAAACATCAGGCATGTTCACTGTGTTTAGTAAAGTTCAAGGAAAACGAAAGGAATTACTATATGGAGTCATCACTTTAGGAACGCCTCTTTGGCGCTCGATATGAAATTTCTCAACAGAGAAGGGTGCAAAAACAGACTTACATATATTAGTAAGCAAATGAGGTCTACATGAATATATTTGATTTACAATCATATATAAAACTCTCACCCCTAAGTCATTCTGAGATTCTTGGTTTAGTCTAATTTATCAATTTGTCTGTTTAGCTTATACATTTCTATATGTTATTACATACTTAAATAGAGACACTTAAAAAACAGAAAAAATATTGCCAAAGCCATCTATTGAAAGAAATGATAAATATATATATATATACATGTATGTATGTATATATATATATATATATATATATATATACATATATATATATATATATATATATACATATATATATATATATATATATATACATATATATATATATATATATATATATATATATATATATATATATATATATATATATATATATATATATATATAGAATTTTCTTCATTCTTAATTTCATTGTAGTATCATCTAATTTTTAGATTTATGGAGTTCATTTAAGATTTATTATTTTCTTATTTAAATGATATTAAATATTGTATATATAATAATAGTATAATAACTGTAACTGTGCTCAATATATATAAAATATAAACAGGAATCACTGCCCAAATATTTCCTTCTTTAATTTTCTTTGCCACTTTGCTATCTTTAACTTTGAATTAATATTCTAAACATATTTCCAATGTGCTGATTTAAAAAGAAAGCCATTTTCAAAGTTCATGTTTATGCAAGTGAACATGCTTTCTGTATTGTTATTATATTTGAAATATTATATATTATTATTTATATTTTTGTTAATACAATTACTTAAAATGTTATAATTGCAAAAAGTTTAATAATTTTAAAAGATACAATATTGCACTAAATAGTAATTATAGTACTAATAATAATATAATAATATTGCATTATTATAATACTTTATATCATCATATACAAACGTTCAGAAATGTATGTAAATATAGAATACTTTCATAGGTTTCTGTGATTAATAAAGCTAAAACAAATTATACAAATACGTCCAGTTATTTTATTAACACTCCTTTAATCTGAAATACAGGAATCATTTTTATAGCCAGAAAATAACCCATTAACTAAATTGTTATCTAAATATCTTCTAACAGGTGTAGTTTGTTGTATTAATGTAATGCTAAATATAATAAATACAATTAACATATAATATTTTAATCGTTTTTATTGAGATATTTCATAATTTTTTTATATTCTATTTATGTTTCAAAATGTTTATATCAGTAAGTTTCAAAAAAAGTTCAAAATGTTACTAAAATTTAACACAAATTGTATTTTCTATATATATTGTATATTTATGTTCGATTACATTTTATTAATGGTTAATTTAATATAACATCTAGTTATTTTCTGTAGAAATCGAATTAATAATGAACCCTATATTGTTATTCTAATAATTTTTGTTTTTTTGTTTTTATAATATTGGTATACAAACATAATCTAATCTACAAGTTACTATTATAGTTGCGCTTTTTATGAATTCAAAAATTACATTATATCGTGTGAATTTTGAACATATATTTTTGTTTATTATTATTTATTATTTTTATATTTTGTTGCAGAAAAAATACACGCACACACGCACCTATCCTAAAAATACATAAGTATCTATTAATGTGCACATTCATTTGATATATTTAGGGGCAGTTTATTTTACCTTATATATGAGGAAAAATGTATTTATTTAGTTATTAATATTATCATCGTTATGGTTATATTAGTTTCTCTTTGAAAAAGTTGCAGATTTGTTTGTAAATAAATAAGTACATAACCATATGCTATAGGTAAAAGCTAAAAAAAAAATTCAAACCAATACAAGTAATAATACTTCTACCTATGTTAATAATTTTCTCTTAACGCCAATTTTTTAACCAGAAAATACCCCATTCATTTACAGTTCTGTCTGAGAATATTCAAGTAGGTGATGTTAGTTAGGTGAAATAAGTTTATTTTGAACATCTGATTTATAGCACGGTAAATAAAAGCTTGTAAGGTCAGACTCCACTCTTAGGAAATCTATAGCAATCTCTACAACAATGACCAAGGGAAACCATAGGACAAAAGAGAGATTAGTTTAAACTTGTGAAGTATTTATTGACTTTGTCTTAGGGGGAAGAGACATACTTAAACTTCCCATCAAATAACTGTGAGTTGCGAAATCCCAGAGAGCACAAATTGATATTACAAATAATTGAGAAAATAAGTGATACCAATATTAACTATTCATTTATTACAAGCTTGCTTAAAACTTACAATTAATGCTGAGCATTAAGAAGTGGGAAGATACTTGTTTAAGGGATGGATCTTCTTCCTTTCGTCTCAATGGAGAGTACAGAATGTGTTCCTTGTTCTTCATTCTCTTAGCAGTTCCAGTGATACATACATTATACGTTGCTGTTCATGGAGTCTCAAACTCAACTAACACTCTTCTGCCATGTCCCTCCCTTGACATTTCAGCATTAATTAAAATATATGTAGAAGAGGAACACATTTATATATTTAAATTATTAATACAAATTATTTAATAATATATTTCTTTATTGTATTTTATTTTATTTTATTTGTTGTTGCTTGCTTAGCACCAACATTATCTGCAGCAGTACACAGAGATTATTATGTTCAATGTTCAGTCTTCGTAGGACAAATTTAGGCACTAACAAGGCATGATCAATCACATATAACTGACTGCATTCTATCAATCGTTATGTCATTGTCACATTTGTATTGAAAATCACAAGCAAACTATTATATACAGTAGATACGTATATATATATATATATATATATATATATATATATACACATACATACTCTACATGATGTGGTTGCAGTGTGTGGGTAATAATTACTTAAAGGTATCAATAATATTATTATAATAGTTTTATATTTATATCTAATACTCTATTTTCAAAATAATTGTGACCTCCATGTTTTATTTATTAAACCCACTAGTGATTACTGGGCATTGATCCTACTGAAGTATTCGCGTGTTTTTCCACATATTGATATTCATTGTTAAAAATTGTAAATAAAAAGGACAACAATCTTCTGTACTTCAGAAGAATATTAAACATTTTATGAAAGTTTATATACCAAGGAAAATATGATTTGAAGAGGAAGTGTGCATTACAATGTCATCAGAAGCCCAGAAG